>NC_143059.1:22844772-22996287 GCF_052426305.1 Pelodiscus sinensis | reverse complement strand
GTAATGAGAGTGGAATGTATTACCTCATTTGCCATACCTGGATCCCTTACGCATGTGAAGTCCAAAATAACCTTGGACTTTGCTGGCTGCTCAATAAACCATGTAAGTAAATAGTCCTGTAGTAATGTCTAAAACATGTACCCTTTCTTGATCACTCCACATTATTATTCTAGCAAACGTCTAAGCAATTGTAATGCCCATGATCAAAGTCCCAGACGTTTTCAGGGCTCTCTGATCTGCAGAACTATTTCCTGATATGACTTCTCATCCTAGCTTCTTGGTCGTAATGTTTCTCAGAAACACTTAAAAAGAACAAAAAAAGCCTATTGCCATTTCCTTAAATGAGGAATGTGCTGGGATAGCTGTTCTGCATTTCTGCTTCCAACTTGTCTTGCCATACTACTGCTTGCAGTTTCTTGAATTTGCATTCTGTTTTGTGGAACGAGTGGAGGAAGGTACTTTTGCCTACAGCAGAGATGATTAGCCATGCCAATACAGAAACAGAGTGACTTTGTCATAATATTGAGGGCCACAAGTTAAGTCTAGACCACCACTTTTTATCGGAAAAAGGTACGCAGATTGCACTCCACAATTTGTGTATATTTTTCCAATAGTTTTTTTGAGAAGAGGCTTTTCCGAAATTTGGCCCGTCTACACTGGGCCAAATTTTGGAAAACCCTTTTTCAGAGGATCCCTTCTTCCTCATGAAACAAGAAACACAGGGATTCCGAAATAGCACGTCTGCTCTTCTGCAAAAAATCTCAGAAGAGCAGACACATTCCCTGGAGCAGACTCCGTAGTCTAGAAATTCCCCCAGTCAAATAAGGGGAGGGGAATGCTTTGGACTTTTGGCGTGAGACTGAAGGGGTGATTTGAAACTGAAAAGGAGACTTATGGTATAGTTTTGGTTGGTGGCAGAAGGTCCATGAAGTACCTATCATTTGAGGGCTGGGGGAGTTTGATCATAACACTGGAGGTGAAATTAGAGCTCCTCTCCCTGGAGGAATGAGGGGAGGTTTTACAAACTGGGGCCACATGAGCGTGGGCTCGGATGGACAGGTTTTACAAGGTAGGGTGGTTCATGTGTGGAGTGCTTAACAGATCTTCCCACTTTCTCTTCTGCCTTCTCCTACGTGAATCCTCTTTCACTGCAGCAATCCCTTCCTTACCAAAATCAAATGTGGGACCCAGAAGCTTACAGGCGTGGCCCTTCCCCAGCTGCACACTTCCCTGTTTAGTACTGCTGAGCTCTGTGGGGTCCAAGAGAGACTGAAGCATTTCAGATTTCATCAAGGTGAGAATGGGACACTCAGAGCACATGATTCAAGAGGCAAACACCTCTTAAAGGGTGGTATAAATGCACGTAGGCCTTGAATTTTATTTTTAAGGTAAAGAGATGGCTGCCAGGACATGGATCTCAGAAAAGTCTGGAGCTGACCAAGCAACCCTGAAGGGGGCAAAGAGCCACACGAGGAGCATTGCACACTCAGAGTAGCATGGCAACGGCTAGCTCTTGGAGGAAGAATATTATTACATGTTGCACCTTTTAAAATGTACCGACTAGAAAGCCAACTGCTTTAATGAAGAAAGGTCCCTTACCATTCTACCACCATACAGGGAAGAGTTTAGCATCCTACAGTATCTGGAAGATAAGAATGAACATACTGCTATATTTAGATGACATCTCAAAAGCTAGCCCAGGAGTAGATTGTACTGCTGTTTTGGAGTAACTGTCCTCCTAACTTCCTCCTATTCTTGGCCTTCTCTTCTTTCTCTCTCTCACCTCATCCCTAGTCTCTGTTCATCATCCCAAGTCACTGATTTTGCCAGGAGCGGATCATGTGTTGTCTATTATCAGAGGGGTAGCCGTGTTAGTCTGAATCTGCAAAAGCGGCAAGGAGTTCTGTGGCACCTTATAGACTAACTGAAGTGTAGGAGCATAAGCTTTCGTGGGCAAAGACCCACTTCATCAGATGCATGTAGTGGAAATATCCAGAGGCAGGTATAAATATGCAGGCCAGAATCAGGCTGGAGATGACGAAGTGGATCCAATCAAGGAGGATGAGGCCCACTTCTAGTAGCTGATCTGGAGGTGTGAATTCCAAGAGAGTAGAAGCTGCTTTTGTAGTTAGCAAGCCATTCACTGTGAAAGTGGCTTTTGTGTTGTCTATGTTAACTGTAAGCCCTTCAAGGTAGGAATAGTCTCTTACACCTTTAGATTTATATGCAAAATATATGTGTTATTTTCTAGAATTTACCCACTCCAGCCCACCATAAGAACAAGGCAGAGTGATATGGCTCTGGCAGCTGAAAGTTTGGGAACCCTTGTATAAACCAAGACAGGGTCCCATCTCGCCCTCTATAAAAATCAATGGCAAACTCCTACTGATTTCATAGGAGCCAGATTAGGCTTCTACCTTTTTCAATATAGAGATTAATATTAACCCTTCCAAACACAAGCTTCAGAACAATAGATCCCTTTATAGCAGGATTTTACTGCTATTGCTATAAACAACAGTCAATATTGTTACACTCTAAATAGATGGATATTCAGAGTCTCCACATAGTTCTAATACTAAAGTATTTTTTCATGTTTTTCTAATCCAAGGACTTGCTCATTCTTTTCTGTAATTTATATACACTGTGGATTTATAATGGAACCTGTCAGAATAAATCTAAAAACTATTGTGGACTCAATATCCTTGAGAGAGGCACTAAACATCTGAACAATTTTCTAACTCTGAAGGATAAAGAGTATACTTGTGTAACCATTTCTAAAGGTTTTGTTTTGGAAATGAGATATTCTATTCTCAATGTGGGGAAAATCAATTTGCTACCTTTCTAAAGAAAACATTCCTCATTTGGAAAGAAGTGGAACAGACACTTTTTGTGGGGATTAATATGGAGACATTTGACTTGTTGAAGATTGATTTGGGGCTTGCTTTTTTATCCCCCCAAACTACCAGTTAAAAAAATAGAAGCAAAGATCACCATTTGTATGGAAGACTATTCCAATGATTTCTTTAAAACCAAGACTGGAAGAATTGCACATATCATACTGGATAATTATAGGCCTGATTTTGCAAAGGACTGAATGTTTTCAAATTCCATTGAATACAATATAAATTGAGAGCACTGAACCGTGCAGGATCAGGCACTTGGACTAATTTTTTTCACTGCTGTATGGCTAGAGTTCAAAAACTTTGCTATAAGGGCTTATTGCTTCCTTTTTGCTCTGTTAGCATTTCAGAAAAGAGTGAGTTTTTGGAATACTCACAACAGGAAGATGGACATTCAAAGTTATGGCCGTGATTCAACAAACCACACAGCGAACCAGCATGTCAGTAGTAGGGAAGTTAAATATCAGTTAACTGAATACTTGAGTAACCTCATGAATTTTTATTGGTTAGTCGATTATTCTATAGTCCCCAGGGGTGGGGCTGGCAGCAACTCGGGGTGCCATGCAGGAGCTAGTCTGTAAGGGGAACCAGTTTAAAAAACAGCTCCTCTTGTGGACCAGCTGCTTGCCGCCCTTTGCTGCTGCCTCTGATAAAGAAGCAGCCGTGCATGGTGGCAGCAGCCCCTGTCTGGTGGGTAGGGGGTTGTCTCAGCTCCCGGACTCAGTGCAAACCAGAACTGAGCCAGGCTGCCTGCCTGCCTGTCTCCTAATACACTTTAAATGCAGAGCCAAAGCAGGGGTAGGCCCCGGATCCAGTGTGAGCCAGAACTGAGCCAGGCTGCTGGCCAGCCTGCTAAAAAAATTACTGTATGGGGGGAGGAAGGAAAATGCGGGTAGTCTATAGCATTAACCTATAAGCTTTTGCTTATTGGTTAATCGGTTAATTGACTACACTATTACATCTCTAGTCAGCAGTTCTGTTGACTTCGGTGAAACTAGCTGTTAAGTTTAAAATAAAGCACATATTTAAGAGCTTTGCTGACTTGAACCTTCAACCCTGAATTGGGTGACACTTGTGAGTAAGGGGAGCAGGATTTAGCCCATAAAGAAGAAGCTATCAGACAATTATAAAGTAGGACACGTCTGGACTGTGTTAGAGTAATGAACCCTTCTTCATTAACGTTTTTCTTTCCCCCGGTTTGAAATTGACTAAAAGTCCATATACACAAACTTCACTTGACAATTCCTTATGTTGCCTCTAATTACAATGGACGATGAATTTGGGATCAGACAGAAGTGTATGCATATCACAGCACTGGCAAAAAGAAATCTGACTCTTTAGAATATTCTGTGTGTAAAAGAATAACAGGCAGAAGGACGAGCAAGCACAACTGATTATGTAATAGCCAAGACAAAGGACTTGCAAACACAGCAGTGACAAGTGACGGTGGACTGCAAACCCATGTAAATTAATTAAACTCATCCAAACTAGGCAAAACACACAATGTACCAATAGCAACTAATTTCTCATTAGGAACCTTTACAAAATAAAAGACAAACAAGAACATATAGCACATGGTAAGGAGGTTTTCCTGGCAGTGTTTCCGTCTATTGCTGACAAAAACTAGCATTCATTAAATTGCTCTCTAGCAGAGTCAGCACTACACAATGAAGACATGACCTACATACCTTGATAATAAGATAGCTACATAACCAATCATTCCCACACAGATAGAAAGATTAGACAGATCGGAGGAGCTGTCAGACAAGTAAGAAATCGGCATTGTGTAAGAAACTGAATAAATACATGGAGATTCACCCAAGAGGAGTAAAAAGGAATGTTTCTAGGAATGTTGGTTTTGGGATTGATAGGGGGAGCTATGAAGCCATAAACACCTTCCTGCCTACATGTGGAGATGACAAATGAGTTATTTAAGCCCCTTATTGCATTACCCAAGTAAAACAGCTTTACTTTAAATCTAAGAATGTGGTGGGTTCACTTTCTCTCTTTCCTTTTCTCAGCACTTTGCCACTGCACTGAAATGTCATTAGAATTTGCGAGAGACATTCACACTGGAGGAGGATTTAAGCAGGAACTACAGTGTGCTCAGTTATTGATATCTACACATAACTTCCACTAGGAAGAACAGGGCAAAAGAGAATCAGGTGGAAAGGCAACCCAAAGAATACGCTTGAATTTTCCAAAGTGCTCCAAGTGGCCTAACCCTGCCCCTTTAGAAGTCATTGGGTTACTGGTGAACATTCAGATCTGGCTGCACAATATCTCTTCTGTGCAACCCCAGGATCAACTGAAAAATTATTATTGGTGCCACAATGATAAACATTTTTCTCTAGCTGCTGTATGAGCTGAGTTTAAAAAATGTGCCTATTTATGTAATTACCTGTTGGTAGAATCAACATTCTGCCTTCTTGACAGCAGACCCAATAATCTTAATATAGCTATATGGGTCCCTCCATATATCAGTGGTTCTGAACCAGGAGTACCTGTAACCCTCAGGATATGCAGATGTTTTCCAGGGCATAACTCAATTCATTAGGGGGAAGGGATAGCTCAGTGGTTTGAGCATTGGCTTGCTAAACCCAGAGTTGTGAGTTCAATACTCATGGAGGCCATTTAAAGCAAAAATTTGTCAGGGATGATACTTGGTCCTGCTGTGAAGGCAGGGGTCTGGACTTGATGACCTTTCAAGGTCCCTTCCAGTTCTAGAAGATAGGCAATTTCCATTATATTTTATATCTAGAGATGTGTCTAGTTTTACAACAGGCTGCATAAGATGCACTAGCTAAGTCAGTACAAACAAAAATACAATATAAATGCAAAATAAATAACAATAATCTTCACCACACCACCTTTCAGTTTGTGGGTTTCAATATAATAGCACTTGATGGTAATCTCAATGGTAAAATAGTGTAAACACACTGAGTTCAGTTTAATTACTCCCAATTTACACTGGCATATATAAAATCAGAATCAGGCTCATATCCAATTATATTAAAGCACTTAAAAAATTTAGATAGAAATATAGATAGAGATATAGATTGTGAGAGTATACAATTATTTTTTGCTTTTTAGTTCTGTACAGCAAGTTTTACATAACTGTGTGATGATTGTGTAATGTTCTTTTGCTGTCAATGCTGGGTCTTAGGAAATTATCTGGGTGCATTAAACAGAAACACTACTAAACAGTTTACACATTTCCTTGTGTTTCTGATGTCTAACTATAGCCCTGTTTGTCTCCCTCCACAGAACTGTTTTATACCACATGGTATGCATATTTCAGCATCCAGCATTATTAACTCATGACCAACTGTCAGTTGATCATTATCTAACACATGGGGTCTCTAAAAAATCCTTATTTGGGCAAAAGCAGCTTTCTCAACCACTCTGTCTATATTTTCCCTCAGAAGAACTTTATTTGGATTATTATTTGCTGTCAATGGAAACTCAGAGGTTACATATGTAGAAATTTGCAGACAGGGAAATAAATCCTCACTGAGTTTAAACACTTAGTTGATATTAAAACCATCTCCAGCTTTGTTAGTTTAAAGAAAACTCTAAGTTGCCCTCTAGTGTTATATGAATGTCATGCAGAACAGCAGCAAGGGAGAGAGAAATATACACAAAGCGTACAACCATGCTAAAAATATCCAGGGATGAACATTTTCAAAAATAAAGGTCACAGACCTTACCCTAATTTCATGTTATTTGATTTACTGTGCAAATAATATTTATTATAAAGAAGGAGGGGGAAGTTCTAACTTTATGGAAATTACAGTTCTTTGTTTGAAACATAATATTTGGATTATGTTTGACATTACAGTTGCAGATTATGGCACAATGATTTCATGAGTTAGAATCTCTGAAAGAAATTATACCTACTGCTTTCTACACAGTTCATTCATAATTAAAAATAGACTGATGTATAACCTGGTTCAACTATTATATGAACCTAGGGAACACAGGAGTCTGTAGAACTCACTAATATAGAAGAGAAGTGGAATTTGCTAAAGAATCAGTTTGTTTCTGAAAATGGACTACATATGTAAAGATTTAATATACAAAAGCAGGTGTATATGTAGTCTATATCCCCCTACATAGGTATTTTCATTCTATACAAAGCAAAAATACATAGACAGCCTGAAACTATAAATTTAATAATAGATTACCAAATTAAGTCTGCACAAGCACTTCATTTAAAAATACATCTCAATGTAAAATACAGATGTAGAGGTTTGAACAATTTCCTGCATAATAGGCCCAACCCAGAAATGTAAATAACATTAATACTAAAACAAGCCAATAAGGGTATATCAGGAAAAAATAATATATGAAAACATAAATTCACTTTCCAGCCTATCCTGCCAAACCTTTATTTAATTTGAGAGCTGCTTTGATAGAGCACTATTGCTTCAGTCAGGGTTCTTTCTTTTTTTTTTAATGTCCTTTTATTCTTAATACAACTCCAGGGCTGATTAAATCTTAACATTTTAATATAACAAACCAACAAAGTTTTACAATTAGAATTATTCACTTATTTCTTGTGAAGCATCTGCATTTCTGAAAGATCGTTACTATAAAATTAAACAACAATATGATCTTTAGAAATGCATGATTTGCCTTTTTCTGGTTTTTTTCCCAATTGTGCAACTTTAAAATCCTCTTCTTTCCCAATTCCTTTCTCCCAAGCATATGCATTTGATAGTGACTTAGAATGTTTATAAAAAACAAGTTTGAAGAAATTTTTTAAGGAAGAACTTAAAAAACTATCTACAATATTACTCAAGGATTACACATTCAAAACAGATAAATATAGCTCTGTTTGGAAAAACAAATCCATAAAATGTTAATTACGAGGCTTTCTCTCTGTAGTTTGACAAGACAGAAATGCCATAAGAAGTATATATGGTGATTCAAAAAATATAATCAGGGAAAAGGCAAAATGAACATTTTAAACAAAAGATTTGGATTCACATAATCTAATATTTAGGTAGCATAGTGTATTGTATTCTTTCCAATGGATCGCACAATGATTTTTTTTCCAGTTTTTAATCTTTCTCAGCATACAAATAAAGGTAAAGGAATCACTTTTTCCACTGAAGTGCAGCCACCTCCAGGGTAAAATGAGGCATTTGTTCAGCGGCACACTGCACACTACGCAACCATGTTAGGACAGGCACAATTACATGTCTAAAACTAAAGCGGGAATTCAGATACGTATCCAGGCCCTGACCATACAATGAATTCTATATGGGAGGAGCGCTGTATACTTTGCAGCACCTCAGCAGAGTTCATTAAAGGAGCCAAGCTCCTCAGAGTAAAGCCTATCTCCCTACCATGTGTTTACAGAATAGTGGGTAGTACCTAGGGCAGGGATGGGCAAGATATGGCTCGCTATTAGCGGATGTGGCCCGCTAAACCTTTTGATCCAGCCTGCTCTGCCAAGACCCTGAGCCAGGCTCTCTGCCTACTGCAACCTGAGGCTGCTCAAAATGGCTGGCAGCTCCCTCTAAGAGCTATGCACCCCTGTGGGCAGAGGGGACACACACTTCACATGCTGCCCCTCTCTAATCACACCCTCCAGAGAAAAGTGTGGCTCTTGACCACTTATCAAAGTCTTGGATGGTCTCCCCATCCCCATGAAGGCCCCCAGGTACTATTACAATAAGAAGCAGAATACAAATATATTTTTCTAAATTGCAGTTTGTATAGACACAAGGGATTTTTCATGACAACAATTGGTAAAGACCTCACTTTTACACATCATCTGGAAAGACCTCTGCACATTGTTTTAACACCTTCCTGTGGCACTGGTTCTGTTTTGGCTGAAAGAAACACAATACCCACATATTCACAGCCCAGTGCTGCTTAGCTTAGGATACCTGACAAAAATCATAGCATAAATCAGAAAAAACACCAGCATCCTCTATAGAACTGCTTTTCACTAGCTTCAAATAGCTTGAGCAGATGCATAAGAAATGAGAATCTCTAACAGAATTCCATGTAGTGTGTTAAGAAGAGATGGACTTCTGCTGAGATGAATATCAAAACACATCCACTCAATAGGTAAATATTGACCGAGGCAAAGCAAGGTCAACAGTGGTCAATATTTACTGAAGACACATGAAATCTAGATGTAATATTACATACATTCTGAATGGCCATCAGAAATCTTTGGGGGTATGTCTACACTACAGTGTTATTTTGAAATATCACATCTAGGGTGTGTCTAGACTACATGCCTCCTTCGACGGAGGCATGTAGATTAGCCAGATCGGAAGAGGGAAATGAAGCCGCGATTAAAATAATCGCGGCTTCATTTAAATTTAAATGGCTGCCCCGATCTGCCGATCAGCTGTTTGTCGGCAGATCGGGGGAGTCTGGACGCGATGCCCCGACAAAGAAGCCTTTCTTCATCGACACAGGTAAGCCTGGTTTCACGAGGCTTACCTGTGTCGATGAAGAAAGGCTTCTTTGTCGGGGCATCGCGTCCAGACTCCCCCGATCTGCCGACAAACAGCTGATCGGCAGATCGGGGCAGCCATTTAAATTTAAATGAAGCCGCGATTATTTTAATCGCGGCTTCATTTCCCTCTTCCGATCTGGCTAATCTACATGCCTCCGTCGAAGGAGGCATGTAGTCTAGACACACCCCTACACACAAAAAGCATTTTGAAATAGTATTTTGCTATTTCAAAATAGTGCGTCCACACTGAGTGGACACTGAATCGCATTTAAGGCTGGCTGGAACCAGTTCCAGCAGGGCACCAGGTCAGGACTTACTGTGTGGGGCTGTAGTGCCCCTCACTCAGGCCACCACAGGACTCTGCAACATGGAGCCAGAGCTGCCCCCTGGCACTCTGGTGCTTCTCTTGGACACGTTGCTGCAAGCCTGGCTGCACTTTCTGCAGGCTGCCATCCGGGAGGTCCATCGGGGGGCTGTCAGTATCCAGGAGGCCCTGTGGGAGAGCTTCCACAATGAGGAGCACTAAGAGCCTCCCTGGTCTGCCCCACTGGGGGCTTGTGCCTCATTCCTCCCTCACATCCTTCCACTTACCCCTCCCTAACCGCCCTTCCTGATGTCAAATAAAATACACGTATTTTCATGAACACAAACTCTCTTTATTTAACAAAACTGAGGGGGGGGGGGGAAGGGAATGAAACTCTGGTGAGACTGGGGAAAGGAGGAGGGAGAGGGGAGAAGAAACGGTGGGAGAGGGGAAGGGGAAACCTGGGAGGAGGGAGCTGGAAGGGGGAAGCAAGGGAATGAAAGGGGTGGGGAAGCTCAGGGCTCAGGGTTGGGGATCTCGCTGGACCAACTTGTTTGTCATGCAAACCTGCTCCTGGGTTCTCATGTGGCCTCTGGTGGCCAGGCTGGCAGCTATCCTGCCATAGACAGCCACATTCCTCCATCTAGTGTGGAGATCATGGACGTCGGGGACATCCTCCTCCCCCCCAACCTGAATAAGATCCATGATCTCCGCACTGGACCAGGAAGGCGCCAACCTTTTGCAGCCCCTGGCAGGCTCCTGGGAGCTGGCAGACTGCTCCTAGGGAGCGGTGGAGGGCTGGCTGCCCGTGGCTTGCTGGCTTATGTTTTGGGGCCGCTGGGTCAGGGGCAGTGCCTGCTGGGTCTGGGCTGGCAGGCTTGGAGATGGCACAGGCACTGTGGCCAGAGTCTACTCATTTAAGGTCTCCAGGGAGGTGGGAAAGGACAGAAGTGTTCTTGGTTGAGGCCAGAGTGGCCACCAGGGCACCCTGGGAAGGCTGGAGGCCCCCTATTTCGAAATAAGTGTCTACACAGCACTTATTTCAAAATAGCTATTTCGAATTTGGCGTTATTCCTCGTAGATGTTAGATGTTATTTCAAAATAAGGGCTGTGTAGATGTTAGGAAAGTTATTTCAAAATAAGGGCTGTTATTTCGAAATAACTGCTGTGTAGACATACCCTGGAAGTGTTCATTATGGCTAAGGATTTCAAAGGTATAACCCTGTTTCCTTAAAAATCAACATTCTAAATGGAGAAGAAGTTAGCAACAAATAGAAACTATTATTCCTCTACTGTGCAAGGTGAATTATAGCTTTCATTGATCAGCTGTAACCAGACCCAAGGAACATATAACTACCAGTAGGCGGATTTGAACCTGGGATCAACTCTGAAGCTTAATATAGGAGCTGCTATGCTTTGAGCTAAAAGACAGGTGGCTCTCAGTCTCTGTTGTAGAGGGCTCTTTTTCTTATCGGTTGCTGTGTCTAGGTGCCACTGCATGGGACAGTAATCCACATTAGGGCTACGTCTAGACTGGCATGATTTTGAAGAAATACTTTTACCGGAAAAGTTTTTCCGGTAAAAGTATTTCTGCAAAAGAGCGTCTAGATTGGCAAAGATGCTTTTGCACAAAAAGTGCTTTTGCGCAAAAGCATTTGTGGCCAGTCTAGACGCGATTTTGTGCCAGAAAGCCCCGATCGCCATTTTAGCCATTACAAAGTCAGTGCACATTTGTACATTACAAAGTCAGTGCTCTTGTGCAAATTCAAGCTGCTAGTGTAGACAGCTGGCAAGTTTTTGCACAAAAGCAAAATCTTGCCAGATGCACCTTAGGTGTGTGGTGTATACTATCTGTGTGGTTGGCATTCCAGACCTCAGAATTACTGACTTCTGAGGATGTGAAGAATAAATATTTACTGATGCATCACACATTATTTCAGACAAACAGGATTTTCTTCTTGGATAGGACTGTACCCCACTCCCCTCTCAAATATATAGAAATGCAGGTGGAAACTTTCTCTCAGGGTTCTGCTTCACATAAGCAAGCTACTTTGAGGTTTCTGTCAATCAAAAGCTTTGGGGGAAGTAGGTACAGCCTTATTAACAGCTGTGGCAATCTTATGAGACCTACTATTTATCTAAGGTTTCAGACATATTATCTCATTTCTGAATAGATCTTCCATCTTGCTATTTTTTATTGAGGCCGGAGTGTTCTCAATTAGCCTTCTAGACCTGGCCTATATAAAATAAAAATTCCAAATAATTGATAAAAGCTAAGATTTTTCTGAGGTGCAAGAGGAAATGATATACCCAAATCCCATAGAATTTCAATGGGTTTGGGGATTCTATCTCTCTCAGACAATTACAGCCTAAGTAAACAAAAAGTAAGCAGTTGTTCTGTCTCTTTTATGCATCCAGATTCAAGCACCAAAACATAGTAATGAACACACATTCTCACCTTTGTGTCTTCAAATGTATTATGCAGCTGATCCTGTGGCCCTTGATGTCAACAGTAATTGTTTAACAATTCAATTCAGATATTCATTTTGTTTTGTGTTTAATCTTACTCTTCTTTCTCTATCACCTTCCTTCTCTACTGGTGAATGAGATTATCTTATTTTGCTGTGAAGTCTAAATGACATCAGCTATACCCTATATCTTTGTTCAGGCTTCATCTACACTACAAAGTGAAGTTGAATTAAATATCACTTATAGCTGTGAAAAATGTCAGATCCTCTGTGATGTAGTTAAGCCAAAGTGTACACACAGTTAGGTTGATGGAAGAAATCTTTATTTGAACTTAATATTGCCTCTTTGAGAGGTGGATTTACTACAGTAGGAGATGAACCACTTCCATTGCTGTGGTGTCTACACTGCTAGAGCTGTGCTATTGTAGTGTTTCTAGTGTAGACATAGCCTCAATGAGCAACAACAGTGTTCTGACATTCTGAATCTTCTCCTTCAGGCTTGTTCTGATAAACAAAATCCACATGTACATAATTCTAAACTTTAATGATGGTGTATGCTTAGGTGTGTAAAATTCACTGTTTCTTATAAAGCAGCTTTAGGTCTTAGCAAACAGCTAAAACCAGTCTGCTTCTGTAATAATATGCAATCCATAATATAGAACTTGAGTTTAAATTCAAATATGTAATTTTAAAAAATCAATACAATGCTTTTTCTAAACAGGAGATAAATCTGAAATTTAAAATTTGCAATAATGTAATACTTTAATAAATAATGCTTTTGCATCAATAGCAAAATAATATCCTGCCATGAAAACCCCAGAATAGAGGTAGAAATCATTTGACAAAAATTAAAAAGTCACATTTTCATAGAACTAAGCATTATAGTTATTGGTGAAATACACTTTTCAAACTTAACACAAAATTAACAGTTGCATACATCACTTAATTTTACAAGTGCCTATCTCTTGAAAAACCCATTAGCTAACAATGTGTAGTTCAGTTTTAATATACACATGCAGAACTCATAGCATGGAGGGGATATAACTATGTAAAGTGCTGGCACTGTAAGCCCCGAAATGGCAAGTGCTATTAAACTGAGATGTAATCTCGTTGAAAGGGAAACGTTAAAGCACAGCAGACAGTTGTGAAGAAAATACAGTATGCTTGTGTTCTCCTACATGTGCTTCAAAACCTTATATAACTATTCATTGTCTATTTCATCTGGCTATGGTCCCAGTTTGTTCTATATTATGCTACACTAATTTTACAATAATAAACAATTACACAAACTTCATGCAGTTATGCATATGAAAAGGTTGTGGAAGACATTATATTTGATTATCTTTCTACCAAAGAAACCCTCTTGAAATTAAACAATAGTCTGTTAGAAATATGTGAGTTAAAAGGGGGGGAAATGATCCTTACTAAAATATAGAAATAATGCTAAATTTCAGAAGTTCAACTTTTAAAAACAGAGATTTCCCCGCCTCCAAAACTTACATTCCAAACCCTCCACGAGTATATTACAGATAAATATTGCTACACTGACAATATTACATGAGAGTAGGCATGGTCCAACTATACTGCTTTGATGACAACTGGTGATGTTGGAAATGCAAATATTGGATATATGCCACTTCTTGGTAAAAAAGGAAGAAAGGCAATTTATGAAGAAAATTTAGGCTTCAGCATTCATCAATACGAACTGATGAGGTATCTAGGTTAACAGTTTTCTGTACCAAAAATCTTTGGATGGTTGCCAGACAAATACTTGCAAACAGAAAAAAATGTAACAAAGGAAGTTATAACATATTAACGATTTGGTCCAAAATAGCTACTTCCGGTACTGTATTTACCTATTTGGAATCTTCTGTTAAACCTGGAATTGAACATTAATCACACTGGTTCAGGATTGGTTATATTTAGTTGCAGAGCAGTGCCAAAAAGCCATTATTAAGCTATAACCACTGAAGTATTTAAGTCTAATATCTTATCAACCATTAGGTTCAGAAATAAAAAGTCTTTTATCATTGGAAAATGTGGGATTCTCAGACATTCACGATACAAACAAATTACTTCTGGCCCTGTCAGGTCACAAAACATCAAACTCAAAAACTGTAGTATTTTGATTGCCATCTTGCTTCCCCCACATATTTCGATAACAGCATTTTAGCAGTTAATCTCTCCAACCACTAAATCTAGTAAACCAGTGTTTTATATGGCCCCCTCAGGGCACAACCACAATGCAAATAACAACAATTCTTGCCAAAAGTCGAGTCTCAGCTTTCAGATGGCACAAGGTCTGATTCTGCACCACTGAAGTCAATGGCACTTTTGAACTGACATCTGTGGGAGCAGGATCAGACGCAGGTAGCTTTCATGGCATATTTTGATCTAAATTACTTTGGTGTAAATCCAAGAATTACTTCATAGACTCCTTTGGAGCTCCTTTTGTTTTACATGAGTGATCTGATATCAGAATCTCATTGTTAACCTTATTCTTTGAAGGAAAACTTGTCAAAACTCAGAATTTCTGTTTAATGGGAAATCCCAGTATTTTGAAATTTGTTTTCATCCCACATCAGGACAACCCCCCCAAATATCAATTTTTTTGGAGTAGAAAATTCCAATACATTTTATTTGGAAGACTCAAAATGTTTGATTTTGAAATCTGCAAGCAAAAAAAAATGTTTCTATACTCCCAAATTGAAATCTTTCATTTTGATTTGATTCACTCATTGCCTGTATTCCCCTGAATTTTCCCAGTGTCTTGTCGGAGATGTAATTTGAGTGCCTCATGTCCCAGCACTCCTCTGGGTTTCTTTGCCAAACTAACTCTCCCATGATACTAGTTCACAAAAAGGAGAGACTGGAGGATATCATGGAAGATGAAGTCAAGCCAGTCAACTCAGACCACAGGGACATGAGCATCTATCCTACAGATCCCACATGGCACCACAACAGCCAGGTGAACAGATGATTGTTGAAATGACTGGATGTGAAACATTTCAATTCACTTTGACAGAGTAAAATATTCTGATCTGGAACAACCATATCCCAAATGAAATGCTTTATTTCACTTTTACTGATGGGAAATAGAAGCGTTTCAGCACAACTGAAATGTTCTGCAGAAACATTTGATTTTGGGGAAATACCATTTTTCATAAAAAAAACATTTTGCTGGGAAATTTCCAAACAGCTCATCTTTCATGCTCATGAAATATAAGTAGCTAAAATAATGCCAGAATTAAAACAGAAGTTAAAAAAAAATGCAAGTGGGAACTCAGAAAATAGAAAGAGAAAGATAGGTCAGGTCAAAGTCCAAGAGGGTGGTTTTACTTATGTATTTAAGACTTGGGCCTAAAAAGCCCCACTAAGCCACCAGAATTTTAAAGGCTGTCCAGCAGCAGGTGGTACGTGACACCCAGGGTGTTAGCTACAAACCCTCCCCTCAAAACTGAGGAGTTCTTTTGTTTGGTTTACTTTTTGGGCTTTGGGCTGTGAGATTAATGAAGCCTAACAGACTCAGGCCTCGTTCCACAGTGTATAGATGAAATATTGTATCTTATTTAGACTGTCTTTGGATATTCTTTATCTTAAGACTTTCTCCTTTCCATGGATATTAACTTTTGGACCCAAGTAACACCTTTCCTTAACTCACCTGAATCGGGAGCTCAGATGTCTAGTCATTTATCTCTGCCCCTCTTGCAGCTATTGTTGAAATCATGCATGAAGCATGAATTGTCTGAGTACTTAAAAATGCTTTAAAATTGAGAATGTCATGATACCTAAAATGGGAGAGTTCCCTTATATCAAGCAACTCTTATGGCTGGGAATGTTTATGGCTGTAGTATGTCAGGAGATAGATGAGTCTCAATAATAATAATAATTCACATGCAGTGCAAGTCTCAGAAGCAAACCAAAATAATTAATAACCTCATTCTATAACGCAGCCTTATTCAACAGATAAATTACTTCATGTCCTGTTAATCTTTTTGCTTGTTGTTACTTTGTTTACAATTTTTCATACTTTTTCCCTGACACGTACATTTTATAGTTTCATTTTTAAGTCACTGATGACTTAGGGCTCCTCTGTTATTACAGTTAATTTTAGAATTTGCTGAACATATCGGCCAATTATCTTCTAAACCCAGAATGGAACCAACAAGTATTTTCTTCACTTCAAACAGATATTGTAGCCTCACTGCTGATGCCAAATGCTCTGTGCTTCTTACCAGTAAATGCAGATTTTATTTTATAGGGCTTTTTTTTTCTTTAAAAAAAAATACACCAAAACATTCCAATGTCATGATCAAGCTCGAAAGACAGTAAACACAGACTTCCATAAATTGACTCTAACTTCTAAACTAAACAACTGAAAAGATTTGAAGCTAGGTAGGATTTTTTAAGTTTTATTATTATAACAAACCCCTCTCTGTCATAACTAAACATATACAACACACATTCAACATAATTACAGAAAGTGTTTCATAATTACCACCACCAAAAACCCTAAAGAGCTATCATTTTTGGTAAATCAGTCAAATGTTTGTAGTCCATCCTGACACAATCTAATAAGGATAACTACACCGCTAATACTTTAATGTATTATTCTGCTACAAAAGGTTCAGACAGGATCTTAAGTATGTCATTAAAGATATTTTCCCCGCTTTTCAATCTTCGCGTTTTCATCTATATCATTATAGAATAGGCCATGGGCCTGTCTTTGTAAGGTTCAATAGAGCCAGTACAGTTAGGGCTGCAAGATAAGGATCTACATTCCATGTCATGCTTAATTTCACCACTGAAAGGAGAAATAAAACCATCAATGCTTACTGTAGAATGCTATACCATAGGAAGGCATAGCTTTCACTGTCCTATTAACTTTTCCCTCCACTTTCCCTGCTTCTTTCACTGTAGTCTATGGGCACGTCTACACTTGCACCCTAGTTCAAACTAGGAATGCAAATGCAGATGACCGAAATAGTAAATGAAGCGGGGATTTAAATATCCTGCGCTTCATTAGCATAATCTCGCCCGCACGCTGTTTCGGACAAAAAATGAGGAATAATGTTAGTTCGAACCAAGGAGTTTGATTCGAACTAATGCGGCCCGGGGTGCACTTCCTGATTCAAAACAGCTGAGTTCTGAAACAGCGCGTGGGAAAGATTATGCTAATGAAGTGTGGGAAATTTAAATCCCCGCTTCATTTACTAATTCGGTCACCTGCATTTGCATCCCTAGTTCGAACTAGGGTGAAAGTGTAGACGTACCCTAAGGTAATAGCAAGTCTGGAACGAAACCCAATGATGCTGGAAGCTTTCTTACAGCAGTATACCTATCATCGTGATGCCAGCTGTGGTTTGTGTATGTCATCCTCATTGACAAGGTTATTACAGTTTCCTTTTTCAGTTACCTTGTGTGACGTAGTGGGGGTACCTGGCTGGTTTCTATGCTGCTGGCTCTGGGGTAACCCCCACTGGCTGCCGTGGGTACCACGACCCAGCGAAACAGGATGAGTCACTATGCAAACCAGTGATCAGACACCCCCCATGGAGAGGAACAAAGGAAGGGGGATGCTGCCCTGGCTGGGGGGCAGGGCTGGAAGTTAGTTAGTTGGTTGCTGTCTGTGAGCATGGAGGAGAGCCTAGGGGAAGGGGCTGGAGTTTAGGGGCCCAGTCTCCCCCATCTCAAGGGGGCCTGAGGCATCCTAGCCCAGCTCTGTTAGCAGATTACATCTGTGCTGTGCTGTATCCTGGAGAGGCAATAAACTTCCTCTATTCCACCGGCTGGTGTAGTCTGTTTGTGCCATTTCGGGGTGCAAGAGACGGGGACCCCCAATGCGCCGTCACACCTTGTTACCATTTCTATGGGTTGAAGCCAATTCTTTAAAATAAAATTCCTCTGTATCTCTTACCCATGTGTTGCAAACCCAAAACTTTCAGTTAACATAAGGCTTCAAATCATTATGCAAAAAGTTCAGGTAACTAAAGATATCCCTGAATCTGAAAGATCTATAAAGAAAGGAGTCACATTAAGGGCAGGTCTATACTTACAGAGAGATTGGCGCAGCATCAATTGATCCCCCAGGGATTGATTTAGTGGTCTAATAAAGACCTGATAAATTGACCACTGACTGCACTCTCATCAACTCTAGTACTCTACTGGAATGAGAAGCATAAGGGAAGTCAATGGGGGAGTTTCTTCTGTTGACTCCCTTCTCCCCCGCCCCCAGTAGAGACCCTGCTGCAACTCAAGCTAAGGTATGTCAACTCCAACAACATTATTCATATAGCTGGAGTTGTATCCCTTAGATGAACATTGTCTCTTAGTGTAGATCTGCCTTTAGTTTGTATGTGATTTGGAGCATGTATTAGTCAACTTATTTAAATGAGATGCTATCAAGTTAGATTTTCAAATTTTGCCTCAACTAAAACACAATAGGGCAGATACAGGGCTAATGGATTAGGCACTATCTGTGAAATTTAAAGCCAACAACTATGCTTCAAATGTACAGATTGCTAGTAAAAATTGAGAGGCATATGTATGTGGCTGAAAAGGGACAGAACTCTGTGAATTCTCCAAATTCCACTAAAGATTGGATTAAGCCTGAATTTTTCTAGTTTCAGCCACTAGATCTTGTTATGCCTTTTGCCTGCTAAACTAAAGAGCCCCCTACTATCAAAAATCTTCTCATCCTATACTTACTTATAAACTGTGAATTCAAGTAATCTCTTTCTCTTGGAAAAACTAATATATTGAGGTTTCAGGAGGTAGCCAAGTTAGTCTGTACAGGATAAACTTTAAAAAAAACTTAAACAAATTGTATGGTAGCACTTTATAGACTAACAAAACATGTAGATAGTATCATGAGCTTTCCTCGGTCTGCACATCGAAAACTCAAAACTCCGGTCATCTGAAGATGTGGGCTGTACCCACGAAAGCTCATGATACCATCTAGATGTGTTGTTAGTCTATAAAGTACTACCAGACCATTTAATATATTGAGCTTCTTTAGTATCTTGTTTTAAGGCAAGTTTTCCAGATCTTAAATCATTCTTGTAGGTCTTGTCTGAACCCTTTCAAATTTTGCAACATCACTGTTACTGTGAATACAGAATGGGACACACTGTTCCAAAAGTAACTTCTCTAACAATATATGCAGTCCTAATAACAGCATTGGTACCACACAGTTGGTTGTCCACCATTATCCTTAAGCCTCAAGGACCAACACATCTGACCTGACTGATATGGAGGATGTTTGACTGATTTGAATTAAAGAACTGAGATAAAGCTACATGTATTAAAGGCCAAATCATAGTGCCATTGAAGCCAATGTCAAAAGTTCTGTGGTATCATTGACATTTGGTCCTTAGCAAACAGACAGTCCTTAAACTGTCATGGTAAAAGTTCTGAAGGGTATTGTAAAGCTCAGGGAAGCCAAACACTTTACTTTTTCTCCAGAAGACAATTATGTTTTTATGTTTATCTAGTTACTAAAATATAGTTACTGCTTATCCTTAATACCAGAGGGTATGTCTACAAAGCAAAGTTATTTTGAAATAACAGCTGTTGTTTCAAAATAACTTTCCTAGCATCTACACAAGCCAACAGCTATTTCGAAATTAAATTGAAATAGCAGAGCGCTTATTTCAAAATTGGCAAACCTCATTCTACGAGGAATAGCGCCAAATTTGAAGTAGCTATTTCAAAATAAGTGCTTTGTAGACACTTATTTCGAAATAGGGGGCCTCCAGCCTTCCCAGGGTTCCCTGGTGGCCACTCCAGCCTCAACCAAGAACACTTCTCTTCCTCCCCACCTCCACAGAGCCCTTAAAGGGGTTGACTTTGGTCATAGTGCATATGCCAGCTCCAAGCCTGCCAACCCAGAGCCAGCAGTCACTGCCCCGACACAGTTGCCCTAAAACATGAGCCAGCAAGCCACTGGCAACCAGCCCTCCACTGCTCCCCAGGAGCAGTCTGCCAGCTCCCAGGAGCCTGCCAGGGCCCAGAGAAGGCAGACACCTTCCTGGTCCAGGGTGGAGATCATGGACCTTACTCAGGTTTGGGGAGGATGTCCCCAGCATCTATGATCTCCACACTAGATGGAGGAACGTGGCCATCTATGGCAGGATAGCTGCCAGCCTGGCCACCAAAGGCCACGTGCATGACAATCAAGTTGGTCCGGTGAGACCCCCAACCCTGAGCCCTGAGCTTCCCGTACGCATTCTTCCCCTTGCTTCCCCCTTCCAGCTCCCTCCTCCCAGGTTCCGCCCTCTCCCACCCTCTCTTCTCCCCTCTCCTGCCTCCTTTCCCCAGTCTCACCAGAGTTCCATTCCCTCCCCCCCAGTTTTGTTAAATAAAGAGAGTTTGTGTTCATGAAAATACGTGTATTTTATTTGACATCAGGAAGGGGGTTAGAGAGGGGAAACTGGAAGGATGTGAGGGAGGAATGAGGCACAAGACCCCAGTGGGGCAGACCAGGGAGACTGTTACTGCTCCTCAGGGTGGAAGCTCTCCCACAGAGCCTCCTGGATACTGACAGCCCCCCGATGGACCTCCCGGATGGCAGCCTGCAGAAAGTGAAGCCAGGCTCGCAGCAACGCATCCATGAGAAGCACCAGAGTGCCAGGGGGCAGCTCTGGCTCCATGTTGCGGAGTGCTGTGGTGTCCTGAGTGAGGGCAAGCAGAGCACGGAGAGACAAAATGCTTTTCTGTCCCTCATCGAGGTAAACAAGCAAGCAGGGAGACCTGAGAACTGGATGTCCGGGGAGGTTCCTTTAAGCACAGACCTCAGGCAGCAGCCCCCACAGTAAGTCCTGACCTAGTGCCCTGCTGGAACTGGTTCCAGACGGCCTTAAATGCGATTCAGAGTCCACTCAGTGTGGATGCGCTATATCAAAATAGCAAAATGCTATTTCAAAATGAATTTTGCATGTAGATGCATTATTTCGAAATAAGCTATTTCGAAGTAAGATATTTTGAAATAACACTGTAATGTAGACATACCTTAAGGGACAGCATGTCCACTGACTATGCTGAAGAGGTGCTAGCTAGAAATTAAGGCACAGGTCTAGGTCCGATAATATCAGGGGAGTAAAACAACAGGTTGTTGAGGGGTTCTTCTGTTTCTAGCTTGAATTATGAACCAGTCAGAACGAAAGCTGTCATTCTCCATACTCCTCTCTGATCAGATTTATAACATATGAATTTGGAGACTAAGGGCCCGATCCAAAGCCCATGGATGACAGTGGAAAAACTCCTTTTGAACTCAGTAGGCTTAGAATTGCTTCCTTATATTCTAGCATCTAACATCAGAGATCAGATGGAATCACAGTTTTTGTATATGTGTATTTTGCAAATGTTGCATATAGTACAATTATGTCAACACTTTTAAAAAGCTGAAGAAATCTTGGTAATCTTGGTCTCCAGATCATCTTACTCGGATATTTTAAATTATAAAAACTATTCAGATTTGCTGTGAATTTGTCCTTGGACATGTCTCTACCTTGCATCCTCTCCCAGTTACAGTGATTGTGCTGAGTGTGCTCATTTCTTAAAGGCCCAGATATAAAGCATCTGGACTAACTGTTGAGCAGAACTGAAAAGATATTGCAACTGCAATAGTACAGTATTTCCAGTGATAGCCTATTATTTCTACATGATTGCTTTTGTACAGCTCTAACTCATGCATTGAAACTCTTAAATTAACTCCTTCATTTTGAAATAAGCATCACAGAGAGAATTAAATATGAATGAAAATTTTTCTTCAGATATTTTTCATGTAATATAGATAATTTTAATGCATGCTATTGAAGATTACATATTATTTGAATTAAGAGCAATTTGCTGTTTTATAGACTATACTAAATTGATTTTTATTTTAAAATTATCTCATGTTCCTATTTCATGTTTCTCTGTCATATACATGTTGGAGTATGTTTACAGAGCTTTATGAACGATAATATACAGCTCTGACATTTCTAAACAGCTCTATAAGAGTGGGTTTGAAATGTACACATTATAAAGATTGCTTTGCGAACACCAAACTTTTCTCAGCTGTTTTACATTTTGAATTTCCCAATAAATGAATAACATACTAAAAAAGCAAACAAGATCTGACATTATTTAGTCTAAGTTTCTAAAATGGCGTAACATCTGTAACTAAAAACAATTTGGAATAACTATATTTAACTATCATCAGTATTCAATTATTCAAAACTAGTTTTCTTTACAGTCCAGCTATGTGACTTAACAATGTGGTGTTCAAATGTTTCTTTTAACTGTTTAGTCCTTCCAACAGACACAATGCAGCAAAATGAAAAAAATCTTTTCTCATAATTTTTTTTATATATATTCATGTGACAAACCCATGATCTCAGTTAAGTGCCATAACTGTTCATTAACCCACATCACAGTCCCACAGTCAGTTCTGTGAGCTTTGAAAGCATGCCAAAATGAGGGGCTCAGCAAATGGCACTTTGACCTTTTCACTACTAACTTCAGTCTTTATTAAAATTTCTGAAACTTCAGCTCTGTCTCCTGCTTTACCATCTTTTATCTGCTTTATAAATACCTAATATTCACTCATTAAACAGAAAAAATTGCTACACTCTTATGTAATGCTAGATTCCCTTTCCACTCACAATTGGCTTGCAAAATGCCTTTGATTAAAAAACTAAAGAATTCTAAATCTGCATTGCAGACTCATTTCCAGAGCACTCAAGCATGTTGTCCAATTTTGAAAATCTATCAGGATACATGTAAATTTATCCAAGTTTCATAAGAGTCATTTTTCCCTGTTGAATTTTAAGTAACTAGATGAAATGCTCTCTCTCGCTCTCTCTCTCTCTCTCTCTCTCAAGTTACATTTACAGTTCTGAAGTCTTTAACTTGACCATTTGTGTTGGGACAGAGACTGATTTTTCTCCCAACAGGGTGTCCACTGCCAACAATAGAGTCACCAAAACCACTATCACCAAGGAGTTAAATGTTACCCCAGGAGAGACAAATAGAGGCTTTGATCATTTTTATGGTCCTCCAACAAAGATAATGGGGAAAATCATGCAAATTGTTTTGGCTCACAGTAACTAATTACATGTAAGAAAAATCAGAAAATGTTCACATGAGTCATTCATGTGTTTTTATTCTTTGTAAACTTGCTAGCACACTCTGGATGCTTCATTTCATGCTTTACATAAGTAAGCACTGGAAAATATATGCAGTACTTGGAACTAAAGGGAATGACACATTAATTCAAAGGTTGCTTTGTTGTATAAGTTTGCATTTTCCATATCTGAAATGTAGCTTTAAGGAAACTCAAGACCTGCCTACAACCTTTAATTTATACCATCCTTCACTCAAGGATTATCTAGGCTATATAAACCATTTCGAGTTACACAATGACAAGATGTACAAAACTGAAGTATCATCATTAAGCAGTTCAGTAGCCTTGGTTGCCCCTATTAGAAGTACCATTATGAATACCTTATGTTAAAAAAGCCTTAAACAAGGTAATGGGTATAATTTCCAACCCATTGAAATGTGTAAATTAACCCTGCTATTAGAAAAACTATCTGCTTTTAGACACATCACTATATTCTGATTAAAATAATGACAAATATTTTGGTGTTTCCAGACAAAACCAACATGAAATTATTCTAGTGCACTACAGAAGGAATAAAGCTTCAAATTAACTTAGGTAAGTTTACAAATGGACTATCCGTAAAACAGTGTTAACTAAAATTACATTTTTTTTATTGAAAGACAGCCTCAAGTGCTGACATGTAATGTATGACATGTGATACATAATAATTCTTTTAAACTTGTTCTGACATAATATCTCCCAAGGCATAAGAACCACAAATGGCTGCTTTAGTTAAGAAACTAGCCAGAAGCAAAATAGATCCATGTAAAAATAGCTTTAACCATAAGTACCTCAACAATATTTTATGTCACTTTGTAAAAAGTTAAAGCAGTCCCATAATAATTAACAACAAAAACTTCATGTTCTTTGCTATTGTATGGTGATTGGAAAGGTTATTTCATAGCCCCACAGCTGCCAATGCTATAAATTATGCAGGCACCATGAAGCATTAAGAAGAAATAATAGCAATTTAAACTAAGGCTGACGTAATTCATGATAAACAGTCATTGGAAAATATTACAATGTTGTCTTTTTTTTGAGTGGGTTTAATCAGAAGAATGTGACCGTATTCTGACATAAATTGCATCTCATTTCCATTGTACTGGCTTTTGGAATGTTGGCACTGACTGGGTGCAAAGTTCTTTTCTGTTCACAACAATTACTGATTCCAGGGCTTGAACACCTGATGGAATTAACAATGTGAATTTGGTATTCTGATTGATTGAAAATTCTTCCAAGGCAAAGCTCAAGAGCTCTAGAATACATGGTGGTCCAAGGGGAAGAGACTAAAATTGGAGCAACATTAAACAAAGATGCTCTAAAGAATAGATATAAAGAAAAATGGCTTCAAAAATAGCAACATAGCCAAATGACTTTGTTTTCACAGTCACCGTGAGCTTAACACAATCTGTGTTTTACTACCCTGAAAATGTAGCTCTTTATATGGCTTTGCTAGTTGAATCACAAAAACAGCAACATTCTGAAAATCAAATATCGTAATCAGCAATTTTAAAAGTGATTTCTATACCCACTTAATTAACAGAAACCAATATATGGCTACCAATGCGATACTTATTTGATAAATTACATACATCACATACATTTGCCTACTTCACCTGTACTCTGCCCACTGATCTTTCTTTGCTGGAACTATTTCTGATACTATCATTGTCCTAAATCTAAGAAAACAAAACCTTTGAACCAAAGACCTAAATTCTTATGGTGACTGAGCCACAGACTTCTTCAATAAAACTTCAGTAAAATAAAACATATCATGTTATGTTACAACATGTTAGCATGCAATCTGTCTGTACTGTTTTATACATATACACAAAGGGCACAGTTAAGGTTGCATGTGAAACTTTAATTTGGGAAATTTTTTATTTTCAAGTGCTTAACACTACAGCCTTTGTGTTTCTTCAATATAGTACTTTTGTACAGAATTTCCAGGCATGTGTGTGTATGGGTTTTTGTTTGTTAGTTACAAGAAAAGCAGATGGGGAGAGGGGAAAGGAAGGTCCAGATGCTACCTCTGTCAAAGATCTATAGGCGGGAACCCTTGTCTTCTGCATCTCAGAAGCAGCACGCTTTTACCTTTCAAAATGACAAGAGATTGAGGGAATGGTTCCTGTAAAGTACTGAATGAGGAGCTGCCTCATCGACACACGGTGTACTGTGTGCCACCAGTGAGGCAAGGTGAGCACAGAATGGGCTAAAGCTCTTATAGAGTTCTGTCTCATTCAATGCATAATTTGTAAGTGTTTTGAACTAGTCTAGCTTTCCTGCTGTGGACGGATGCACACACATTATAGAGCGTATATACCTCAGGGCGCATTTAGTAGATACTGGGTGCCGAGGGAATGAGGTGGAAGTTGAGGATGTGTATTACAATTGTAATACAATTGTATTCTGAAGACTGGTTGCAGAGCTTAAAAGGAGCCAATGAGATTCCACAAGGGATTCTCTGCTCCAATAGGTTTTACTGAGCGGGGCGGGAGCATAGAAACCTAAAGTAATAAATTGCCCTGTAAAAATGCCTACAATAGATATTCCTAACACAGAAATTGTATATTCTAATTTTGTTCAGCAAAAGTAAATCTACATGATTATGTGTAGAACTCCAAAATATGGTTGCTATTGAAAAATGTATTTAGCAATATATATATATAGTTTCTTTTGAATTTATATGGATCACAGAATAATAGAAACGTAGGGCTACAAATGATCTTGAGAAGTCATCTAGTCCAAATTCATCTCACTTTAAAACATGTTACATGATTTCACTTAGCAGCTCATTGTTAACAATTCTGCTAGATTCTGCTTTCAGTTAATCTGGTGTAAATCTTGAGTAACATCTCTGAAGTGGATGGAGTTATTCTGGATTTTTACCATTAGAGGATCAATTATCAGAGCTTTCTGCTTCAAGTATACAAATATTTTACACTTTACAATGAGCAACATAATGCAAAACTTGAAAATATTTATTTTTAGATGTGGGGGAAAAAGCAATTAGAGCTAAAACTGTTAAGAATGAAGAAATCACTTAACAGAAGCAATTATGCTGGGCATATAAACAGCTCTGGCTTTAGATATTTTATTCAAATGCTGCAGAGCATATTAGGAAATATCACTTGTTTAAAAAACTGGAAGTATTATTGCACAACTGAAAAATCAATCATTATAAACAACATCTGGGGATCATTAATAACTTACTCTGCAGTTGGATTAACAAAATAAAAAAAAAAGATCTGACCAAGAATTCAAAACATTTCCAGATTTTCTCTTTAAAACTAAAGGCTTATATGTGCAGAGATGAGAAAAAATGTGTGTGTGTGTGTGTGTGTGTGTGTGTGTGTGTGTGTGTGTATATATATATATATATATGTTAGATATAACATTCATGCATTAATCATTATTACCCCTCTGGCTATGTGCTATTTTTTGTTTTGAGAAAGTTAAAAATTACAATATTTAGCTAAACCACTCTACCCAGAGCCATGAAAAAGATTTGCATATTTTTCAGACTGTTGAGGATGCCACTGTAAAGCTACATCTGAGGAGGTCCCAGAATCCATGCTAATACAAAGGTTTTCATATACTCGTATCACATTTTTAAGAATACATATAAATGCTAAAATGTTCTAGCCTTACCGCTGGGATTCTAGCAACTTTCCTGTTATCGTATCACACTTGTATTAAAATACAGTACTGGATAGCATGCCCTGGGAACACTAAAAATGGTGGCAGAAAAAAATAGATTTTAAAAAAGATTAAAGAATACATTTTCCAAAAACCATGCATGTGAGTTTTTCTCACTGTTTGTATTAATATCTTGAAAACAAAATGAATTTTATTTGTATGGGGTTCTAGGCTCCATCTAGAAAATTGCTGAGTAGCAAAACATTTAGACCCATGCCTATCTTTAAGCTTAAGAGCTGTCCCAATGAAGTCAATGGGTTTCAACTAAAACCCTAATTCCTATTATACAAGTCATAGGAACAGAACAGAAGCCTCTATCCTGGCAGACCAGGTGACATTCACTATTACAAAGCATGAGCAGGAGACAGCCAGAAATGGCCTATTGTTCCCTACAATATACAGCTTTTAGACTAATGCACTTTTTTGGCAGGGTAGCTGTGTAGTACATAGGATGGGTAGACTCCCAGGTATAGGCTTTCCACAACATAGTCGTAGATCCTCTGTGACTACTCAGCAAAGATGTTGGGCCTGATTCTGATCTCACTGAATACCTGATGCAAAGCTCACTAAAGTCAATGGAAAAACTACAGAAAAGTGTGAATCAGGCCTTGACACACGGGTAAATCACGAATAGCTCATCTCAAGCAAATAATAGTTACACTAGCATAAAAGCAGCATAAGTAAGATCATAACAAAGACCACTGTATTTTCTTCTTGCTAGGGTTGCCAGATGGTTGAAACAAAAATATCGAACACCCCCCCTCTGCCCCCAAAAAGGGAAAAAATTCTGTTGAAGAGGAAAAAAAAGGGGGGGAGACCAAAGTTGTTGAGAAAAAAAAAAAAGGACTCCCAAGTAAGCCCCCCCCCAAAAAAAACCAGCAATAAAACAGCATGTTCCCTTTAAGAGTTAGTGCAGGGATAGAAACAGGGTAGCGGTTGAGCACTAAGACCCAGGGGAAAGCATTGCTTCCCCCTAGGTCTTTTGGCCAGCAGCCTTGGGGAACCTAGGTAAGCATGGGGGCAGAGGTCAAGGGGTTAGGGGTGTTGGGAACCATGGAGGGGCTCAGGGGGAGGAGGGGAGGCCGGGCGCTGAGTGTTTGTACGGTTGCCAGGTGCCCGGCATTTTTGCATCCTGGCCAGGGAAAAATTCAGAAAATACCGGACATTTTAGGTGTCCGGTATTCTCTGAATTTTTTTATCTGACAGGAGCCGAAAATACTGGACTGTCCAGGTGAATACCGGACACCTGACAACCCTACTTTTTGCCTGGATGCATGGAGAAACCTGAAAGTTAGGAAGCCCACTTTGTCTTCTTATGTCAGGAACTCACATAGCATGTTATCACAAAAGGCTATGCATGGATGCGGGCATCTTGTAAAGAGAACAGTGAAGCACTTATTTTAAAAGAATAAAAAAGTAATGCAACACAGACAGGTCTAGGGATCATGTCAGTATGAAAGAAGATGCTATCTGTTGAATTCGTCAAATCTACCAGCACATTCTAGCATTGGATACAGTCCCCAGAAGGGGCCTGTTGCTTTTGATCACAGTTAATGCCAGCTAATTAGATTTGAGTAGAACTCTTCTGATTAAGGTGCTACTTTCTGACACAGACTATATCCAGACTGAATCAAGAATAGCATGCAACATGATCTATTCATGGAAAGCAATTATTGATCAATATTGAGGAAAACAACAACATTCATTTACACGTAAGAGATAAATATAAAGTGATGGGAACCACAAAAAGAGAAAAAAGGAACCCCAGATACCTTTCCTGAAGAGGCAATAGGCTTTTTGTATTATTATATGGTGAAGGTCAGTGCTGAGATTAAAAGGCAGTCCTGGGTATCAGGCGACCTTAGTTCTAGTCCTGGTTTTTCCTCCTTCCATTAAAACAAGCTATAGCGCATGTAAAGTAGCCAAATGCCAATAACTTCAGTATTTTACTTTATAAAAAAATGTTTTAGTCAATAATCTGACCTATATACTTCAGTTGGTTTAAAAAGGAAGCTGCTTTTGAGTTACAGGAATAAAGCAGTGTCACCAACAGTGAAGTTCTCTATATTTTATTGCACTGGAACCATGCATATTTTAAGAGTTATTTTATATGCCATTTTTTCCAAACAGTTGATTTTATCTATGAGTCACAAAACTCTGGATGTGCAGACATATTTTGAAAGCAATGACACAATTTCAGGTATACTAGAACTAGCTGCACCATTGCTATTTCTACAGTAGTCTGCTTTCCTCCTCTACATTCTTTATGGAATGTTAGCTAGCCCCCCACAGTCCTCTCTGTTTTACAGCTCCCTCATCTCAGCCACACCCTACCTAGCCAACGAAGACCTGGGTGATAGCATTTCTTGTAAACCACAGGACATCTTTTGATTACCCCATAAATCTGCTTTATACATTGTTTAAGGAAAAATGTGGATTTTTAAGTATATTATTTCTCCTAATGTCATATACTGTTGGCTTTTAAGGTGGAGGAGAGAAATGGGTACTGTAATGATTGTACGTGTCATTTTTCAATTAGCTGGTTTTTACTGTGCATTGCTCTTTTTATGTAAAAGGAATCAGTTTCATCTTTCAGAGGAAAAAATGATATGAATAGTTAAACTAGATACAGCTCTCTCACTTTTTGGTATGATCTGTTTACTAAAAGAGTGGCTTTTGCAGACACTAATAAAACTTTTAGCCTTCTTTGGGTGGTAAAGAAGTGTTCATTGTACCTCGGGGACCAAACAGCTTTTTAATGGTAGTTGGGGCCCACCGCATTATGAAAGTAATCCGGAATGATTTAAAATTTAACAATCGTATTTGAAAAAATAAAGAAAAAATGTTATTCAGCTTCCCCTCACACTCTGCTTCTATTTAGAGCAAACATTCTCACAAAACCAAGGAAAGCCTTAACTTCCAGTAGCCATAATATGTTATTAGCCACCATACTTTTGTGATGACACATTCTGCACTAGCCTCTCAGCTGGTGAGGTCCGTGGAACTGTATTGAGCTACGTCATCTGTGCATCTGATCCTCTGGCTTTTAAGGCCTGTGTCCAAACATTCTTATTTACTTGCTTGCTCTTTGCTACTTGTACCTGAAGCCAATCTGATATCTCCTTCATTACTGCAAAAGAAGAGACGTTTGAAGACAAATTTCCCAGAAGCTAGAGGCCTCCTTTTGCATGCAACTGTGTACATTGTGTGTGCATCTATTGCAACCCCCCATACAAACATGACAGTAGCAAACATAAACAGGTAATTAGACATCTACCCATCTGCACACACAAGGCCTGATCCATCTCCTACTGTCATCACTATGTATCAGCAGCAGTTCTGGGAGTGAATTTGGCAATGATAGGAGAATGAAGCCCATCCTTATCTGATGTGCAAAGCCAAATGTACTAAGTGCACGTGCAACTTCATACACACATTTGCACCTCACATTTTTGCACACTGACCCCAAACTCCCATTTTCAACAGAGTGGCTGCTGAGATCTATACAAACGGTTTTAACTCTGGCTAGTCCACTGGAATTTATAATAAAAATCAATGGGGGTCCTTAATTTTTTTCTCTCTATTTATCTTTACAGCAATAAAAGTAAATGACACGCCTTTACAATAGTTTCTCAATAACAGCAACCAAAAAAATGAATCATATGCAGTGTGTACTTTGCTGATGATCTTCTGTTTAATGGAATTACTCACTGGCCCCCAGTAATCTTTTTAGGGTATTTTTGAACATACCAATTTATGTTGGTGTTTAAAGGGAAGAGAATATGTGTATGGAGTCTAGTCATGCATGCATGAAAATACAATGGGGGTGAAAGTGAAGAACCAATCCCTCTTGATCCATTTTCTCTGGCCCATTTTCATCCTTATGCTAGGATGGAGAAGAGGGAGAAGGTAGCAGGGAATCTGATGCTTTCCTGACCTTTCATGGAATCATAGAACACTAGAACTGGAAGGGTCCTCGAGAGGTCATCGAGTCCAGTCCCCTGCCCTCATGGCAGGACCAAACACCATAGACCATCCCTGACCATCCCTTAGACTGACTGCGTGGACACATATTCAGAACAGCTTCTCTGTTGGCCATCTGGAAGCCTAGTGCCCACAGAGAGGGATCAAGCCCCTTGTTTCTCCCCCACAGTGGCCTGTAGAGTTCCTGCCCTAGGAAATTTGCCCAAGTCCAAATTGCTCAGTTTTCTTGCTTGTAATCACTAACTATTGCAGCTTGTTTTCTATATGGGTGGTGCTTGTCTGCAGGGGTATCTAACTGATATTCCTTGGGGTGGAGATATGCTCTTTTACCACAGCTGTTACCATTCACTTTGGGTATTAAGAGATGTGAACTCAGTTTGATGCCTTCTGTTTCCTGTACACATGCAAGCTCTCCACTTTTAAGCCTGTTTTCCTTTGATGGGGATCTTTAAGTCATATTGGTATTTACCCTTCGTGAGGGTGACACTTCCAGGTTTCCTAATCACCACAAGCTTCTCCCTGGTAAATTTAAGAGAACTAAAAGACTGGATATGGATGGGTCCAGTCTCTCCAGTGGAGAGCTGTACCCCTTACACATGTGATAGCAACCAGTCTCAGAAGCTAATTTGCTAAGCTGGGCCTTTGTAGGATATATCTGCACTGCAACTCAACCGCCTGGTCAGCTGACCCAGGATTTTGGGGCTAGGGCTGCATGACTGTAAAGCTGCCATATAGATGTTTGGGCTCAGGCTGGAGCCTAAAAGACCCAAGAAGGGAAACCCCATCAAGGGGAAAGGCTAGAACCCCATGTGAGGGAAAGAGTTCAGGCAACAGTCTTTGGGACCTGGCAAAGAGAAAGAGCCCATAGCACAGGTTCCAGCCTAACCCCAACATCTACTCTATAATTTTACAGCCCCACAGCCTGATCCCAATGAACCAACCACAGGAGTTTTATAACAGTGTAGAGGTATCCATAATGTCTCTGGAGAAAGATATGGGAGAAGAAGAAAGGGATGTGCTTATACCCAGACTCAGCTTGAAGTGCCTGTGGGCATTCATTGCAGTAATTTATTTTAATTAACCTAAGGCCAGACTCTGGTGGCAATCCTGTGAATGTGAAATCCCTTGCAGGATTAGGGTGTTAAATGGTGCACATGTAACACCAGCATAGCCCAGTAATCTGTGGGCAGAACTGAACCTGGGATTGTTGGATCTTAGGGCATGAGCCTCTACCATGTAAGCTAAACACCAGCTGGCTCTCAGGTAAGGCTATAGGGCAGTCATTATTCTCTCTGTAAGTGGTCTTGGTGCCAACAGATGGGACAGTGAACTATTTTTCCACCATGCCTTTGATGATTGACAGACACAGTTTAGCTGCCCTTGACAGTTGCAGAACAATTTCCCACCTTTCTTTTTTTTTTTCATGAAGAACACTGAGACAAGATTTTTTTATCCCTTGTGTCGCTGTTTTTTCCCCCTTCACCAAACTGAAAACAGGATAGAAAAAAGGTCATATGCAGGAGAACACAATGTTCTTGCTAAAAATGCATAATAAAACTGGGGAAAAGCTTTACGGAAGAACATTTCTCTCTATTAAAGTGGTCTAATGTGTACAGAAGCTCCTATGCTTTCGTGAATGGAATTCTTTGTCAAGGTGTTTTTGGTATCTCACTTATTACATATTGTATCTATCATAAGGTACTGCAGTTCCCAAAATATAAGTGTACAATTTTACTAAGTAGCACAATAAGTAATGTAGTATCCACATTGGAAATAAGAGTGCATATCAGGGCTTGCACGACGAGTAATAAGTATAAGACTCCCTCCTAAAGAAGTGCACGTCTTTTGTAATTAATGTAGATCAGTGTTTCTTAAACTATGTTCCGCGGAACATTGGTGTTCCGTGAACAACTCGCAGGTGTGTCGCGACCTCTTCTTTGTTTTTGTTACTTCTTTGTTTTTGTCTTTTTTTTTTTTTTGGTGTGACAACCATTTTTTTAAGAACATTTCCATAGGTGTTCTGCATAAAACATATTATTATTTGGTGTTCCGTAGTCTCAAAAAGTTTAAGAAACACTGATGTAGATATTTTAGGAATGGGAGAAATACACATCTGTACCTTTTCCACGCCCTTTCCCTCACGTTCTCTTTCCCAGTGTGAGAAATATCCAAGACTGTCAAATGAAGTGTATTTGGATTTTTTTAGTAAACACCTTTTAAGAATTTTACTCTCATTTATATAATCTCCTCCTCAGATTTGACGATAAACAACAGTGCCTTAGAGTAATCCATTTATGTACTATACCACCCTGCCACTGTTTACATTTAGCAGTCATTACTTTACACATGTGACATCAATCTTCATGATATCAGGGTAAACAGTTTGCATAACAAAGTGTTGCACGTTTATTGTCCTGCCAGGAAGAAAAGAAGAAAAACCTTTGTGTACTGCATGCAACCAAGGTAATCTAACTGACTCCACACATTTTACGACACAGGCACAGAATTCTATGAAGCGCAGTCTGCAATATCCTAACACAGCAGTTCTTGCAAATTTTACAGCATGATTAGTTTTGAAAATACATTTTAAAAGAGTCCAACTTTTTCTTTTGGATATTTAAAAATCCTCCTGGTTAAATTAAGGCGAATTTAAAATCCACATAATTAATGTTGGGGAAAAAGATTTCTTTAGCTCTGGTTTGATAATCAGATAATTGTCTAGAAAAGGTCAAGAGAATGGCATAGCTTTCAGAGGCTGAACAAAGGCACTTGCTGTAGTTCACTAAATGTGATTCCTGTGTGACTCCAGTTCTCTTTGCCTCACCTATAACTAATATTCCATGATATGCTTACATTATAGGCTCAACAATTTCAGCAAAGCTGTAATCAAGGAATGACCCTGAGTAAGATACAACGCAGAAAAAAGATGGCGTGCTCATCAAATTCCTAAGCATAAAATAACCTTTGTAATGTAAGAAGGACCATTCATTAAACTTGAACATTATCTTCCATTCTGGATAACTCAATGGAACTAAAAATGAAGATGATACTATTGTACATTGGATCAGATTTTCATGATATTTCATTCATTTTATTTTTCCCCAATATCGACCAATGTCTTAATTCAACGGTTTAATAAAATGCTAGGACTTTTATTGAATGTCAATGACATATAGGGCCCACTTCTTTACTCATGTGAATAGTTTTAATCATAAGAAATCACAGATTTCAGTGCTGCCATTCATGGAAGAAATACCTTCTCCCATACATTAAGGACTGCATGATCAGGCCCTACAAGTATTACTGACTTACAATAAAACACTTCTGCACTGCATATAGGAAACACCCAAATCTAGTCACAGAGGTGGGTTTTACAGCTTTAGGGTAACAATATAATCTGAAAGGAAGAAGACTTAAATAATACCAGCTAGCAGGTGGGTGCTGGGAAACAAAACAGAGGGAACATTTCTCTCTACTTAGATTTCCTGAAAAACATTACTATGACCTAAATGGATAAACATAAATTGTTTTTCTAAAAGAAACAGATGCTATCTTGCAGAGATTTGTTAATTTAATGTGTCAAAGGTCTTAATGCCATAAACAATACTCTTTGCCATCCACTGCAATATTTATCCATCTGGTGATATAGCTAATAAAATTTGATTCTCACAGCACATTCTACAAATAACATTGGACTATTACTGAAGTTATCCAGCGTGTACACAGAGCATGTATTCTGTCACAAATACATCTGTGCCAGTTAATCTGACAAAAAAAATCATAGTTTTCTGGTAGTCTTAGTGGGGCAGATCTTACAGACCTTCTTCATGGCTTGAACATACAAAGTTCTGAGTGTCTCCTAGGAACTATGGAGCATCTTCTGTTCCTACTGAATCAAGGGAGCAACTCATAGGATGGATTTAGCACTTGCAGAATCAAGCACTTTTCTTTGGCAACACTCCCATTAATTGATGTTACTGTGACAGTCATTCCACCAATAATGCGTGTATATGGTCACTGTTTCTCCTATGCACTGTTAGGGTACAGCTACACTGCACACATATTTTGAAATAGATCATTTAAAAACAGTTTATTTCGAAATAGCACATCTTCACTACAGCGAAGCCTCAAAATTAGTCAGAGGCAGGCTCCCCTAATGTGAACACTCTACTTACTTTAGAGCCCCAGGAGGCACTGGGGAGTAATTATTTTGAATGGCCTGGGGAGGAGCTATTTTGAAATAGTAGCAGTGGAGCATCCACACTACTGCTATTCTGAAATAGCTATTTCACAATAGGCATTATTCCTCATTGAATGAGATTTACAGAAGTTGGAATAAACCATCCATTATTTTGAATTTATTTCAAAATAAGGAATTGCTGTGTAGATGCTCGCATTGTTATTTCAGAATAACGGCTGCTGTGTAGACATACCCTTAGAATCAAACTGTGTGGGCTAAAGGGTTGAGCATCTAGCAAGAAGCCAAGCACTTCTGAGTGCTAATCCTGGATCTTTTTCTTCTGAATGGCAATCGTGGAACAGTGAAAGCAACTGTGTGACTGCAAACCTTGGACAAGTTACGTGGTCTCCCCAAGAAGATAATAATATTTACAGCTATCTACTGCCAAGGCTGGTGTGAAGAATAACAACTATCTGTAAAGTACTTGGTAAACTTAAAGAGCGATAGCAACAGTAGGCATTATATAATTACTATGGGCACCATGATAAGAGATATGCACTATGCTAATGAAACACCAAGAGAGTCTTCTTTCTTTTGCATTACTTAGCATGCTGCAGCAATGATTTCTTTATAAAAACAAAACTTCATAACGCTAGAGTCCTAAGGGAAAGCTAAAGTACAGGTTAACTGACCAGGTAGGTATTTCAAAACATAACACGAGTCCCTTTAATTTACACTGAATAACTGCACTATGTACTCCACCCTAACTTTGGTATGATAAACAGAAGTTGTAATGTGAAGATTGCAAGTAGATAAAAGCCCATTGCCAAAGCTCTCTGTTCCCAATAGAGCATTGGGCAGCACATTCGATATTTAACACTTCAAATAAAGTGTTGCTCTTCTTTAAAGGATTCTCAGTATTATTTTTCAGTTGGAAATGTGCAAACTCTTAAATAGGGGAAAATGCTTTTTCTTGTCATACAAAAAAGGCAAAATGACTTACCAAACTCATCACATACGCTTTCATTTTCTATAAGAGTTGGATGATCGAATGTATCCCGACAGTAAAGGATTTGAGGATTCTTGGTGGTTACTGCAATGCCACCAAGGGCTAAAACAAACTGGTCCGTTAGTATGGAAGATGGTTTGTCTTGGACACGCTTTAGCATGGAACGATATCGACAGTACTGTGGATAACTAAGGATTAGCAGATTTGAATCTTCATCATCTTCGCCTGAAATAAAAATATATAAATTATATGTAATATGAATCAAGGAGTAGGGCAACACTCCATCCCCTCAAACTCCTCCCCCTCCTAAAAAAAACAAATAAGGGACATAAGGGAATGTACCAGTCACTTCTGGGGCACAATCTGGCTCCCATTGAAGGAAATGGCAAAAGTTTTACATGGGAGCAGGATTTACATGGGAGCAGGATTCAGCCTTTGCTCTTCAAAGTTCTATGTTTCATACTCAGAGAGAGCCAAACAGTAATACAGACTGATACATTCAGACACATTTATTTCTTACAGACTCAGGTCCAGACTCTGTTACTCACAATGAGTCTGACTTTACACCCGTAGAGCAAAGCAATACTTTATGTGAGAGTGGCAAAATCTACCTTTAGCTATTCTGAAAATGATCTTGCACTTCATTACATTTGTTGTAAATGCTTTAATAGACATATTTCATGACCATTCACCCTAAATTCTTACTATGAGTTGAACCTCTCTATTCTGGAACCCTTAGGATCTGACGGGCACTGAGCCAGTGAAGTTGCCAAATAACTGAAGGTCAATATTGTAGAGAGTGTGTCTCTTTATATTTTTATTTCTCTAAGGTGAATAAACCAAACAATGCTTGCACTGCCACTTAATAATGTATGACTATACAGATACACCCATATTAGCCTATGCCAGGCCAAGGTTTGTCTTCATAACAAAGTATTTATTAGCGTTGTTACACAATTTTACTATATTGGCATGAAAACCATGCTTAAGCTTAGCAGCATTACCAACACTTCCACTGCTTGCTGACCTCTTAGAAGACATTTTGGGGTAATTAGAGCCAAACAACAGCACAGAACACTGAGAGCCAAGACTAGTGGCTGAAAACAAATTTTACAGGACAGCAGGAAACTTAGCCACACCTATGGTAAGCAGACATCCAGCTAACTAAAATCATGAAGAACCACGAATGTTGCCAAATCAGAGAGTACCGGACTAGAGAGGGTCAATCTGATAGTGTTATTGAATTAGCCTTTACACCATTTACAGTCTTTTTGAGGACAGTTATAATTGATCACTTCTTGCACCCTCCTTTGAAATAGCTACTACTGGCCACTGTCATTGACAAGATACTGAACTAGACAGACCACTGGTCTGATCGAGGCTGGGAATGCCTTTGATCCTAAGCAATCCCACCAAATGGAAATAACTCTCATGAACTGTAAAGGCAGTTGCTCAAAAATATATGTACAATACAATGTAGTCAAATGAACGTCTGCATAGTGTCTTAATTGCAGAACCAAAATGGAAAACATCCAGAACTGAGCATTTTCCATTCTGTTATGCCTTAAACAAAATTAAGCATCAAGGTAGCTGATTTTGAAATATCACAATAACATTTAATTAACCAGTAACTAGTGGAAAATGTAAAAATAAATTACATGTAAAGCAACAGAAGGCATTTGCTATAATCTTTTCAGGTCACAACGCGGCTGTATTTCTATTCTTGTTCATTTAGGTCGTCGTGTTGGTTAGCTGGATCTATCTTTCTCTGCATATCTATTGAGATGAGCTATAGTTTGTACTTTACTTTTTCTACTGCTTCATTGCTGAGTTAACCTAGCCACTCTTCCGGTCATTGACCTTATAATTAAATATTTAATCACAATACCAAGGCCTACATAATCTTTCTTTTTTTAAGTAAAAAGTCTACTTCAAATGTTGGAAAGAACAATAGTTCCCCTGAAATCAAAGGTAAAACTCCCACTGATAGGATTGTATTTTTCATGTCTGCAAGTAATGCTAATTTTGATTGAGATTCTAAAGCATAAAAACAGAGCTTTTTAAAAGGTATGAAATATGCGATCGAGTATTTATATGGAAAAAAATAAATACTGCCATACTTTTGACTGTCTCCAAAACTCTACTGTCATGGATGAAAGCAGTATTTGAAAAATCAATATTAAATGTTAAGCTAAAAGTACTACAGGTTGGACCTCTCTGGTCTGGCCCCCTTGGAGCCTGACTTATCCCAAATGAGGGAGTTTGGTGGACCAAGGGAGATCAGTTCCATCCCTCTGCTGATGGACTGCTGGGGCTTCCGGGTCTCTGCTGGGTACACTAGTATTGCCACAGCCGTGGGGTAACTGGGGCTGCCGGGGCTGCCAGAGTTGCCACTGCTCCCACTGTCCTGGGGCTGTGGGGCAGTGGGACTCTGCTGCCCAGGCTGCTAGGCTCTTAGGGCTTTCTGGTCCAGGAGCTATTTGGTCCTGCAACATCCATGGTCCAGCCCAATGCAGGGCCAGAGAGTCCTTGACAGGAGAGATTCAATCTGTATTTTTTCAAAACAGTTCTTGAAAACAATCACTTTTTAAAGTACCAAGCCTCTCCCTCTTCCCCCAAGTTAACAGAGGAAATCAAAACCATTCCTATGTCTACAAACTTGGGTAATACCTTTTGGTACACAGCACCTGAATGACTCATCTAAGAAAAGTAGACTTTTACCGTTTGGTTAGTCAGGATGTGAGCATGATCTTTTCATTTATCCTGTGAGCCTATGCAACATAACTGTGACAATAGCACTTTGATGTATGTGCAGTCTTGCTTCATTACTAATGTAACACTGACAGACCCAGGCCCTTGGCAGACAGGATGGAACCTGGGACCTTTGGAGCTAAAAGCATAAGCTTCTACTTCATGAGCTAAAAGCCCTTAACTAAGGCTGTATAGCCCACTCACCAATCTCTCTCAGTAAACTCAGGCTACTTCTACACTTCTACAGAGATCGACGCTCTTGAGATTGATTCACTGGTAGTTGATTTAGCAGGTCTAGTGAAGACCTGCCTAATTGACTAGAGACAGTTCTCTGGTAGACCCTGTTACTCTACCCTGGATGAGAAGAGTAAGGGAAGCCGATGGGAGAATTTCTGCCATCGACTCCCCCCTCCCACTCCCGATGGTGCAGACCCCGTGGCAACTTAACTTTAAGTACATTGACTAAAGCTATGTTATTCACGTAGCTAGAGTTGTGTACCTTAAGATGACTTTCTGCTGTAGTGTAGATGTAGCCTCCATGCCTCCAGGTTAGACTCACAGAATCACAGAACACTAGAACTGGAAGAGACCTTGAGAGGTCATTGAGTCCAGTCCACTGCCCTCACAGCAGGACCCTATACCATCTAGACCATCCCTGATTGATATCTAATCTGCTTTTAAATATCTCCAGAGATGGAGATTCTACAACTTCCCTAGGCAAGTTATTCCAGTGTTTAACCACCCTGACTGTTAGGAAGTTTTTCCTAATGTTCAACCTAAACCTCCCTTTCTGAAGTTTAAGCCCATTGCTTCTTGTCCTATCCTCAGAGGCCAAGGAGAACAGTTTTTCTCCTCCTCCTTGTGACATCCTTTTAGATACCTGAAAACCGCTATCATGTCCCCTCTTAATCTTCTCCTTTCCAAACTAAACAAGCCCAATTCTTTCAGTCTTCCTTCATATGTCATGTTCTCTAGACCTTTAATCATTCTTGTTGCTCTTCTCTGGATCTTCTCCCATTTCTCCACATCTTTCTTGAAATGTGGTGCCCAGAACTGGACACAATACTCGAGTTGAGGCCTAATCAGCACAGAGGAGAGAGGAAGAATGACTTCTCAAGTCTTGCTCACAACACTCCTGTTAATGCATCCTAGAATCATGTTTGCTTTTTTTGCAACAGCATCACACTGTTGACTCATATTTAACATGTGGTCCACTTTGACTCCTAGATCCCATTCTGTCGTACTCCTTCCTAGACAGTCACTTCCCATTCTGTACATGTGAAAGTACTTTGTATTTGTCCTTATTAAACTTCACCCTATTTACCTCAGGCCATTTCTCCAGTTTGTCCAGATCATTTTGAATTTTTATCCTATCATCCAAAGCACTTGCAACCCTCCCAGCGTGGTATCATCTGCACACTTAATATCTATGACAATATCTAAATTGTTACACTAAGAACCCCTCTATCTGGATCAGGAGCCAGAGTTTTCAAGAGACAGCAAGCGCATGATTTGTCCTTGAGGTAGTATGAAGGTTTAATGTAAGCCTGCTAGTTATTGCTACTCTGTGTCTTCATAGAAATATTAGTAAATTGAATCTGTGGATCAGACAGCACTTTTTTTAATGCCAGGATGTGGTCAGCCTTTGTAACAAGGTATATATAAATATGCCTCCCATAAGTCTTTGTAGCAAACCATTTGTTTCCACTAAAATGTATGATGTCACTACACAGAATTCAGTATGCTATTCTGGGCTTGATGAATGACATTTTAACACAAGCTGATACCATCAATTAGAGCCATTTAAAGAGCTGTTATTCTACATATTTGTTACTTTCGCTTTTTTTCTTACACAATTCATTAGAACATAAGCAAATTTGGATGGAAAGCTAACCATGCAATAACTGTCTCTAAGAAATTGTTTGTAATGCATTTCCCCCTTCTCTATTCACAACTGGTTCAACTGATAAATCTAAGAATGAATAAAGAATGGATAAACTGCACATTTCTTTAGCAAAAGACAGTGTTACCAGAACAAAGATTTGCTTTCAACCACACCCACAGGAGAAAAGAAAACCAAAGTAGATGTAACCCTAACAAAATTCAGCCCAGAGGAAAAAAGTTTTCTTCTAACATAATCTAGTACATGTAATCTGATTACAGTTTTCTATATTGCTGTGCTTTCGATAAAATAATCAGAATGATATTTAAACAATGATAATCACTCTTAAAATACAGAAAAATAATTTTATTTTAAAATATTTCATTAAGATCTTATTGAACAGAACATGTTAAATTAGTGAAGCTAATTTTAGTTTCAAAAATGAGTATTGTACATAATAAAAGATTATACCTACAGTATGTAGCTTGTAAAACTCCACTGAAATTACTCTAATCCTATGTTTATATCATAATTATATATTTAATAACCTCTTTCAATGTCAAGTTTTCATTTATTTATATATTTCAAGTTCAAAATAGATTTCTGTGGAGAAATGGTAATCACCATGTGAGGTTCAACCCATGCTTTGCAAACATTAATACTAATTATATATGTATAACTTTAATCCATGTATTTTCTTTGAAGCGGCGGGGCAGTTTTGGCATGGTCTAGCCGTCATGTTGAATTGCATGTCGTTCAAGCTGTCTTTGTAAGAACTGCAGGAAATACCAAACACAATGAATCTATGCGGGGTTGACTTTTTAATATGTTATGCAGGACAACACACACATACACACACACATGCACACACAAACCTTCCCTTCCATGAATTCCTGACAAGATCTTTCTGATCAAAAATTACACATAGAAAGAAAAGAGATATACAGAAACTTGCTTTTTGTTTGCTTCTTTCAAAAACATCAGACTATAGTGGTTATTGCTAACCACCATAATCTACTTCTAACATCAGTGAGCTTTTTTCTTTCTTTAGAAAGACCTTCACACTAGGATTTTATAGAGCTTGATGGAAAAAGTATGCATGTTCCTTCCTGCACCTAATTGCCTCAACTACAAAATCTGCCAACTATTTTGCCCTTTAGTTCTTTTAATCATATTAGTGTGAATGCATTTTCATGCCAACAGAAACAAACATTTAAAGATTTTTGCTTAAAAGATTCCAAATATGTATTAGGCCTATGTTAGAAATACAAATTCTCCATTTCCTCCCAGAGTAGATGTAGTTATTTTTCAAAAGAAATAATGAATTTGCTCTTCTCGTAGGACTAAATGTCTAGTTTCAGCCCAATTTAAGCAAAATAATGTCAATATGCACTGCTCTCACAATGATTTATGCTACCTTCTGTTACTTTATTATATTAGACATTCCTTTCGCTAAGCTTTATACTTTCACTGTGCTCCTAGCAACCAAGCAAAGGCTGAGCACCAACTTTATGTACCTGGCACAATTCCAGATTCCACTGTTATTGATAATTATATTGAAGTTTCAGTTTAATTGCTACTCTGTTGTGACACAGAATATTTTTCATAATAAGGCATTTCTCATATTCTATCCATTCATTTTTGATATTACTGAAAATGAATTTTTATTCCAGAAAACATAAGCAGAACAATGATACAGATAAGAGTACATACATCTGTTACTATCATTACCAACACTGTAATGTGAAGCAAAAAAAAAAAAAATGTGAATATAATTTCTCGGAAGGTAATTTTCCTTTCAGTCTAAGTGCTCTTAGTCATCTTACAGTTACTCAATGATTTCCTGTTCTAATTACAAGACATTATACAGAAAGACATTTGTAAAAGGGAAATGTGCTAGTGCATACGACTCAATAGCTTGAATTGGCTGGTAGTATTTAAAATTCCAAACTTGTGCATCAACTTTATCAGTTCTCTGTTTCAGCATTGTGCAATGCAGCCAACCACAAATCTAAATATCTCCCCCAAGGCTGCTAAGTTAGCAGAAATGTATACATCAAAGAGGAAAATACACTTGCAGTTAAGCTGCTGAAAAAAAGATCAGTTATTTTTTTTCTCACCAAAGCTGTTAAATTGGAGGCAAGCCAAGGCAAGGAGTGGAAAACATTAAAAAGTAAAAAGCTTGATTAAAATGAGATAGAGATATTCAGTCCTAAATCTAAATGAATATGCCATGAATTATTTAATAAAAACATACTGTGACGTAAATTGCACAACAGTATTGTAGTGTTGTGGTTATTTTGAGAAATGGTTTGTACTGTAAGTCAGCTGGTAAAGCCCCACCCTTAATGATTTTGTAATTCTCTATACAGCAATCAACTAAAGCAGTCACGAAATTGCCAAGAAGGAAAACAGACAGAGCTAGGCAGCGTTTGTAATAAAAAGATAATGTACTTTTAACATAACAGAACTAAAAGATTAGTTTTATTAACTAAAAAACTACTAAAAGGTCCCAGGCTTGCCGTTTGTTTTGATAAATGTTAACTCAGACCTTCATAAGATAAGCAATGAAAGTATTAGAAGAACTAAATAAAGCAGGGTGATGGATTGGTGTATGGGCTGCAGATTGAACAAGGCAGGCAGTGATTTTGAAAGCACAATGAAAATAAAGAAAGATGTGAGTTTTTGACCATCAAACTTTTTTTCTGAATCAACTGCAAAGGAAACTAGGAAGAACACTAACCCAGCTGCTTGCTTTCACTGCAGATTGTTACCAAGAAGGCCTCATGGATGACATGCACATTCCAATTTATTTACCATTTTCTGCATGTCTTGTTTTAGTGAGATTGCCAAAAAGAAGCAGAATCATCATAATGGATGAAAAATTACGAAATTTTTAATGACAAAGATTGGACGGTGCTAGCCATGTAAGGTGACTGGGACTAGAACTTCCAACAGGAGTTGGGTGCAACTCAGATGTCTTTCAAAATCCTAACCTGCACCCTCATGGCCCTGCAGAAAGACTGAGGTCACCAGCTATCACCTCAGCCAGCAACACCTAGGGCACCTAGCTTTGCAAAGCAGATGTACCCAATCGCCTGATTCTCTTTTCTGGCATTGTTAGTGGGTGACAGTGTAGCCAGCCTGGATCCATGTCAAGGGGATGGCCCAAATTTGTACAGGAAGAGACCATTTTACCCACACCTGCCATCCAAGATGATAAAGCTTTACTCAGGAGTGCTAATGAACCACAGAGCTGCCAGCCTTGAAAGAAGAACACTCTCTTCCTATCTTTCCTCCAAACATTTTAGGTAGGACTGTCTGCATCATGAAATAACATCTGTGAAACCAATATACATATGTATGAGAAATGGAGATGTGAGAGTGCTTCAGTGAAAAGCAATCACCATAAAGGATGTAAAGACAAACATGTGCTGTGAACATGAACATTCCAATAAAATCAGAGAGCTGTAACACAGCTGTCCAACAGGCACAAACAAACCATATACGTAATTATGAAAAATAATAGACCTATGAGATGGGAGGGTCAAGAAAAACCCCACACCTGGGATGCAGAGTTCCAAACAGAGTCAACAGGCGATAAGGACCATCACTCCTCACCAGCCACTTTTACCACCATCCAGTCACAATTTCCTTGTCTATTGCCAGGGGTGGGCAATTGATGCAGTTTCAGGGTCAAGAACACGCTACATCTCTGATTAGTCCAGTGGGGAATAGGCCATTTCTCCTAGACAAACAGCTCTTGAAGGTGAGTTCTTGTTGGCTGGGTTGTGACAATTAATCAGCATACATTGTGGTCCCTTCTGCTAGTCAGGAGGTGAATGGGTCCAATAGGAACCATTTCTCTTTGTCCCAAGAAACAGCTCTGGCTTCAACTTCATCACAAGTGGAGTGTTGACACTACCAAGCCCATTATTTTGAAATAATGGGCTGGTTATTTTGAAATAATAACTCCTGCTTTTCACAAGAAATAACACTTATTCAGAAATAGCGGTAGTGTGGACGCTCCACTGCTGCAATATGGAAATAACTACTCCCCAGAGTCATTCAACGTAATTACTCCCCAAGGCTTCCTGGGGCTCTAAGTTGAGGTAGCACATCACATTAAGGGAGCTACCTGAGGTGTGGACACGCTATTTCAAAATAGTTATTTCAGGAGTTATTATTTCCAAATAAGTTATTTCAAAATAATCTCCTAGTGCAAACATGCCCTAAGGGCTTCAATCATCTGTGATATGTGGGTGGAGCATCTTGTACATTCTGCAGAGTACCAGTGATGACCCCGAAGAGAAAGGAGAACAATGTTAAGAGTTCATTTAATTTTCCCTGTCTTCATTTGTTCTTGTAAAACTATTTAATATGACATGGCTAGGTAATTAATTACAACATTTTAAAAAATATTAATGTTTGAATGATCATATTTAGTTCATGAAGAAACGCAAATAAAATAATTAGATAACCTTGCTAGATAAACCTGTTGGTCTTTGTTGTGAGGGTTAAAGAAATATGGGCAAATTATCCACACAACAGGAATATTGCTTTGTTAACAGGACCTTTAGGAAGCAAATCCACACATGTCTCTGTTTTATGCTACGCCCCTCTGAATACTAATGCAATCAAGAACAAAGGCAAAATGTTATAGTATATGGAATAACGTAATTATTAATCCATTTACTAGATAGTGGCTACACTGACAAGTTGTCCATTACAATAATTTCCCATGGATATTTAGCCATCCTATTTTGGTTTTTTAGTTGATATCTTCAAATAGAAAAGATATAAGACCAATATACATAAAGAAATACATACAAAATCTTTCTCTGTGTGTCAAATGTTTCCCCCCACCCTCTAAAGAGAACAGAGTTTTATGTCATTCCACAACCCTTCTGTTTTCTGTAAGAACATCACCAGTTCAGAGAGTTCCTAAAATTAGTTTAGCATCTGAAAGAAAGAAAATACAAATCTACTAAAGACTGAAACTATTATTCAATTCCATGGTAATGCACTCATATAAAACCCCCAGAACTAATATGTACTTAAAGCCTGAGGCTGAAGTACATTATTTTACAGCTAGTGATTTGGATCTGATCAGTTCCAGTCCTACTTAACTGAGTCAAAATGGAGCATGTTGATCCAACGACTGGCAGTGGATCCACTTAATCAAATCTTTCATAATATTTATCTTGTTAAATCATTTTGAATTCAAATAATAAATTCAATTTTTGAAGAAGATGAAGGAGATTTAATATTGAAAAAAAAAGAGAGCTTTATCTATACAGGTTACCAGCCAGGCAATCTCATCCTTTTTTATACTATGAACTAATATTCAGCTAATCAAAACAGCAGCTCTTAAGCTCTCCTCCTCCCCCCAGATCTTTTGTATATCTTGGGAAGCAGGTTATGAGGTACTTTAGGATTTGAAGAGGACTGCCTGACAAACATAATAACATTCAGCTCTTATATAACACTTTTCATTCATAGCCCTCAGAATCCTTTACATAGATGAGTAAATATTATTATCCCCATTATAGAGATAGAGACACTGAGATAGAGAAGGCTTAACTAACTTATCCGAGGTCACAAATTCTAGTCAATGGCAGAGCCAGTAACAGAATTAGGGAAGAGAACCTGGTCAATGGACATATTGCCATTGACATTAATGGGGCCAAGATTTTCTCCCTGATTTTTCTCAATTCATAGTCCAATGCACTATCCACCAATCAGGTGTCATGCTTCCAAGAAAGACCAGAGAAATTCACAAAATTCATCTTAGACATCATCAAACAACTCTACAAGGCTGTTCTTGCCTATTCCAGAGACAAACTAGGCTGAGAAAATGAGAGCTGGTTTAAGACTCTCTTAGGTCAACCAATTACCTCCCTTACAGCTCACAAATCACACACTGAGGGCCACCATTTTCTTTCTTAAGGAAAAAAAAGTCTGATCTGAAAATTGTTTTCAGTGTCCCATGAAATCTCAGCCTTACTTTACAGAATTATATTTTGCTTCTTATTGGTGTTCTTCACTCTGGGCTGGAACATATTGTCTTCCTTCTCTTGTCTGATATTTTTCAGACCCTTGTTTTCATTTCCTAGTTAGTGATAGGTAATTGTGGTACCACAGGAGCTGGGGGTGCAGAAAATGTAGCTATTACAAAGGGTACAACATGTTCAGAAATGGACTCTGATAGGCTCTCCTATCTCCCCCTCCCCAAGAGATTAGAGTGGTATGACCCAACCCAAACAAAAGTGAAACTAAAAGTGTGTTCTCTATTTTTAAAGGTACAGGACCAGTGTTGAGACTGGGTCAGCTCAAATCTCCAAGATCTCGGATCATCAGGGATCTGATCAGGAAATCACACACTGTGATGCAAAAGGCTTTGCTATCTGTCTTATTGAACCTCTAAATATGATGTAGATGGGGGAAAGGCTTAGTGAAAATAGACCCTTTAACACACAGAATGTTCTGCGTAATGTGGAACATTCCAGTTATATGAACATCAGCTTTGAAACAAATGTTTATCCTGGTTGTCTTGGTTACTGATAGAAGATTCAATTCTGCTGATAATGAAAATAATTAAAAAAGGGACTAAAATATAATTTCGGAATATGATGAGATCAAGAAGAAGTATCTAGTGACATCAAATAAGCTGACTGTAATCTAAATAGGCTGCAATATAAATGTTTTTATTTTTCTGTCTTTCCTTTTAAACAATCTAATGTCCTAAGATGGCAGCTGCTTCAGGTTTAGCAAACAGTAAATATCCCTTTTAATAATGAAGGGAAAATCATATATTTTGCTTTAACTGAATTCAGACACCATTTCATTTTTTCCTGCCATGGGATCTGCACAGTGAACAGCCAGATAATAAGTGTTATCATTCACACAGACATAACTGAACCAGCACTTTGCAGTTAAATGCAATTCACAAAGTGCAGTGTAACTGTACCATTAACAGCAGTTGCTGAGCACATGCCCTGATTCTGCAAACACTTAAACAGGTGAGTAACTTTACTTATGTTAATATTCCATTGACTTCAATGAACTACTCGTGTTAAAGTTACGCACATGTTTAATTTTTTTCAAGACTGGAGCCATATATTGTATTTTATCCTTAATACAGGCAGTCCCCGGGTCACGTACAAGATAGGGACTGTAGGTTTGTTCTTAAGTTGAATCTGTATGTAAGTCGGAACTGGCGTCCAGATTCAGCCGCTGCTGAAACTGACCGCCAGTTCTGACTTACATACAGATTCAACTTAAGAACCCCAAGTCCCCAAGTCAGCTGCTGCTGAAACTGATCAGCGGCTGAATCCAGAAAGCCCCGGGCAGAGCAACTATGCCTCGGGCTTCCTGTAGTCAGCGCTGGTCAGTTTCAGCAGCGGCTGACTTGGGGACGCCTGGGGTAGAACAGCTGGGGTGCTGCTGGGTTGCTCCATGAATCAAATCATGTGCGTAACTTCCCATGACAAAACAACTTTAATTTGAGGCTATAACTCAATGACATGATGCTTAGCAGCAGGATTTTGGGGGGGAAATGGAAAACCTAATGTTTTCACACCATCTTTCTGTCTCAGGGGGTATGTCTACACAGCAGCGTAATTTCTGAATAACTAACGTTATTCCAAAATAATAAAATGTGTATCTACACTGCAAGCCTTTATTTGGAAATACTGTCGAGCTGGAGGACTTCTTACTCTGACTCCTGCAACCCTCATTTCAAGATTATTCGACTTCAGCTATGCAATTGATGTAGCTGAAGTTGCATTACTTAATTTGACTTTAGCCCTGCTGTGTAGAGGTACCCTCAGTGTCTAGGCATTTTGAGCCTCTCCAGCTCTGTGATGTGCTCTTTACTGTTTGGTAGCCTTTTTAGGCTACCAACCTCAAGCTGAGGAGGGGGCACAAATATATCTTGTTCTGATGCCAAAAATCAAAGCATTTCTACAGAACCTCCAAAGCTATTGATTTGATCAGTAATAAGAAATTTCTGCGACATCCACGGGTACCTTGCCTTTGGTGTCTGACCAGAAGAAACTGAGAAGATGAAGCCCAACTATCAGTCCCACCAAATTCCTCTTAAAGGTCCTAAACTTTGGTTAAATAGGTTATGTTGCCCTTATTCTGGCAGCTTTGAAATAGATACACACACACACACACACACACACACACACACACACGTTCATGCACCATTAGTTAAAAGGGACTGTTATCACTGTCTTTTCCTATAAGGCAGAATGAAGTGCTTTCACTTTCCACTACCCCCAAAAGTATGAATCAAAAGTCTTCTCTCTGTTTTTCATGCAAGAGCCCTTTCACAATCATTCTGAAAATTCAGTAGAACTTTGGCCCCCTTGAAATAGCAAGTACAGTAGCTGCCACTCCCACAAAATATGTGATATGGAGTGGAGGGTGGAAACAGTCCCATGGTTTAAATAGTTAAGCTTCGCTCTTGACATTTATGCCCTCTTTGAAACCCTTAATGAAATTACAACTCTGTTAATTCTTGCAGGGTATAATTTATTCAGTATACATAAAAATTGCCTTTTACACGAATTACAATTTACAACACACAGGCAATATCTGGCGCTGTATAAAAATAATGAGCTCACTACAGTGATTTCTCTGACACATGGAGAAGTGAGAATAATTACATTTTACCGAGTGTCTCATTACATTGATTTATATAAGATTTTCAAAGCTGCAAAAATATCATTTTCAATTTCATTTGTTTCTAGCAATTCTCTATGAAGGGGGTTAGTAAAGCCTTCAGAAAACTTCATCAATATGGACCAATATTGTACCTTTCTCATGCAGACATGTGACAGAGAGATAATAGGGTCTAGTAACACCACAGTCAGGCGTTTCTTTTCTATTTAATGTTTCCTTGTGTGCCAAACATACTGTAACAGACAAGTGTTAGAGAGACATGCAGGGAGGACTATGAATAGAGAGCCTTAAAAGAGATCCTTAATAGAGACGCAGTATGCTTAATCTTCAACAACATTCAGTAGCAATTTATTTGCAGCCATTTTCTCTGTTAACCTTTCACACTAGAACAGGTAAGATAGAGCACAAGACAATTTGTCAACTGCCAGATATGAACAAAAGAACCAATTTTAAGAAGCTCCACTATTCTTTATATTTGTTTTGCAACATTTTAATAACTTTTTGGAAGTCAATCAAAGGAAAGGAAAAAAAATCAAGCCAGGAAGCAAAAACCCCGTTCAAAATATTTTACAGATAATCTCATGTTTTTCTTTTCAGCATAATTACACATTTGTGCTCTGAGAGCCTACAGTGAAAAATGCATTTAATGCTGGGAACATGTGATTGTTTTAAAAATAAGAATAATTGAACATTTCCACTTGTGAATTATTTTCTTTGGTCTTTTCTGTCCATCCACCAATCTCCTTCCAGAAAGTTTCTGTAATTCACTACTACCTAGGAGCACTTCTCCTCCTTCTCCATGACTGAGGGTGTGTCTAGACTACAGGGTTTTGTCGACAAAACTATACCTGAGTCTACACTGCCACTGCATTCTGATGACATAATGTTGACAGAACTCAGCAGTTTTGTCGACAGCTGTAAACCTCATTCTATGAGGAATAACGCCTTTTGTCAACAGAGTTCTGTCAACAGACGGCGTTAGTGCATCTACACTGTCCTGTTGACAAAGCGGCTTGCTTTGTCGACAGAACTGGATGTAGTCTAGATGCTCTTTGTTGACAGAATCTGTGGACTAAACTTCTGTCGACCAAAGCCTGTACTCTAGATGTACCCTGAGAGAAAAGGAAGAGATGGAAGCTGAGCATAAATTCATAGATCATAAGGCCAGAAATCAACTAATGTGACCTCAGATCCCAAGGAATTCCTTATCTTGAAGGAGAACAATGAATAGGAGGGTCAGAAGAAGAAGGTAGCTAAAATCTGCCCTCTGCCATCAAATAGCATTTTGACAGAAGACTGAAGGATATGCAGGAAAGAGATGAGGGAGAGATGAGGGAGGTGAAACCAGTACCAGACTGGTATTCATGAGATCTCTGTTTGGTTCTCAGCTGGGCTGAAGAGGCCCTGCTTGATTTGTACTAAGTCACTCTGGGACACATTTGCATTTCTCAGGAGGTTTGGAAGGGGCAGCTCTTCCTGCATCTGTATTCCTCCCACTGCCAAGGAAGGGAGCATATTGGGAATGGGTGTACTATGCCAATTCTTGTCCATGTAAGCTTATTTTTTGTAAAAGGAAGAGCTCTTTGCCTTATTTTTAAAGGAGTGTTTCTGTTGCAAAGGACACCCAGAGTGTCTGATGAGCATTCAGTGAAATACCAGGACATCTGAGAAAGTGCCCAGAAAACGTATTAATTGTATTAAAAGTTAGAAAACTTACTTCTAAATTTTCTTGAAAGTGTTCCTGCAGGTTTTCTAGGTAATTGAACATTAGTCATCCCCTGAGGGAAGTGTGATACGCAAATGGAGAGAAATAAGCATTTGACAAGTTGGCTTGGCTCAAGTCCTGGTCTCACTGAAAAATCTAGCAAAGGTCTCAGACTTCAGTGAAACTAGGACTTGGTCCCGTCTGCTTTGCTTGTTAATGGCATCTTTAAGAGAAATGCAAGAATCCATGGGGAGAGAGATGTGCAAGTGAAAAAAGAAACTAGCTGGTCAGCCCTAGAGGTAAAGAAGTCCCTGCTGGTTAAGGGACACATATCCTTATTGGAAAGCCACTGAAGGAAATGCAAAGATTCTCATTGACTATAACAGACTTAGGATCAGGGAGCGCTTGGATGGACTTCTTGGGATCGTTAAGAAAGGATAGGTGTACCCTAAGTGGACAGGTGTTGTTACCAAGAAGGCCTCATGGATGACATGCACATTCCAATTTATTTACCATTTTCTGCATGTCTTGTTTTAGTGAGATTGCCAAAAAGAAGCAGAATCATCATAATGGATGAAAAAATTACGAAATTTTTAATGACAAAGATTGGACGGTGCTAGCCATGTAAGGTGACTGGGACTAGAACTTCCAACAGGAGTTGGGTGCAACTCAGATGTCTTTCAAAATCCTAACCTGCACCCTCATGGCCCTGCAGAAAGGCTGAGGTCACCAGCTATCACCTCAGCCAGAGACACCTAGGGCATCTAGCTTTGCAAAGCCGATGTGCCCAATCGCCTGATTCTCTTTTCTGGCATTGTTAGTGGGTGACAGTGTAGCCAGCCTGGATCCATGTCAAGGGGGTGGCCCAAATCGAGGTCCTGCCCCTGCCTTACCCCTTTGCCAAGGCCCCGCCCACCTCAGTCTGTGAAGATGGGGTAAAGGGCAGTGGGAGAGAGTGACATCACTGCCCCTCTGCCCCTGTCTCCCCCATCCTGCACAACAAGCAGGAGGCTCCCATGGAGCAGTTCTGAGGCTCTGGGCAGGAGCAGCAGGACAGAGGGGGGAGGGGCAACTGAAATGCCTCTCAGCCAAACCAGTCAGGATCACCCATCAGAGGCTCCAGGATCTACCAGTAGATCCTGATCTACTGGTTGGTGACCACTACTCTAAACTATACCTCTTCCACAAACGTAACAGCAAACCTTTGAGATAGAAGGGGAAATAGCCCATGAAAACACTTTATGAGGAAAGCCACTACCAATGTGCTAGGACCAATTACAACTGAGGAGAACAAATATGAAGCTCTCAAGGGATTGGCTATCATTTGTGGGATAGAGACGACAAAACCTTGCACTCTGTTGGACCCCAAAATCAAGTCTTGCACCCCAAATGTAATACAGTAAAACTCCAATATTCCGGCATCCAATTGTACAGCACTGCTCATAGTCCAGCATCAAAATGGAAAGAACCTAGTGAGTGAGCTTCGGCAAAAAAAGAATCACAAGGCAGCAGCGGCAGCAGCTGAACCAAGCAAAACCGGACGGGACCAAGTCAGTCTGCCACTGGCATTGCGTGATGCTGGACAGTGCTTGTGCTACAATAAAAAGGGTTAAAAACACTTTATATACAATATATACTGTATATATATAACCAGTTTATGTACCTCCTGATAGTCCGGCATATCCGATAATCCGGCACCACATAGGTCCCAAAGGTTCTGGATTATCAGAAGTCTACTGTACAAGGTAAGTATATTCAGATTCCATGACTATAATTTCTCCTTTACATGTTTGCCGTAAGTAGTGATAGACACTTATTGCGATAAGTATTTGTTATGGTTTTAAATAGGGCAATATCAAATTCTTGGTCTTTTTATGTAACCATGAATTTAAATTAATTTATAAGCTAAGCAGCTATTTTCCATAGTTATACTGCAATCTGTTTCATTTGCAGCAGATATAACATGAAACATTGTTTTAGAAAAAACAAATAAACAGCAATCCACATTGATTATGCCTACTTCCCAGCTGCCCTATAGACTGCTGGAAATGTTGCACCAAAAGTAAATTACAGGGGAGGCAAGTAGCAAGGAAACTGAGACAACGCTGCCTTGCTACCTTTACTTTAACATAATCAGTTGATTATCTTACAATTTTATTATGAGTCTCTAAGGGTATGTCTACACTACCCCGCTAGTTCGAACTAGCGGGGTAATGTATGCATACCGAACTTGCTAATGAAGCCCGGGATTTGAATTTCCCGGGCTTCATTAGCATAAAGCCGGCGCCGCCATTTTTAAAAGCCGGCTAGTGCGAACCCCGTGCCGCGCGGCTACACGCGGCACGGGCTAGATAGTTCGAACTACGTAGCCATTCCGAACTATCTGTACTCCTCGTTCCACTAGCCGGCTTTTAAAAATGGCGGCGCCGGCTTTATGCTAATGAAGCCCGGGAAATTCAAATCCCGGGCTTCATTAGCAAGTTCGGTATGCATACATTACCCCACTAGTTCGAACTAGCGGGGTAGTGTAGACATACCCTAGGTGATCAGTAGGAGGGAGTTGAAAGCCCCAGCCTACTGGCATCATGTGATTTCATTGTAATCCTAGTGCTTCCTCTCATACTTCTTTTTTTTTTTTAAGCTCTTAACCCTGGTAGTTGTAAAGAACAGCTAGAATCATAGAACACTAGAACTGGAAGGGACCTCAAGAGATCATCAAGTCCAGTCCCCTGCCCTCACAGCAGGACCCAGTACTGTCTAGGCCATGGTAGATGGTTTCTTCAGGTAATTGAACATTAGTTATCCCCTGGGGGAAGTGTGATGCACACATGGAGAGAAATAAGCATTTGACTAGTCAACTTGGCTCAAGTCCTGGTCTCACTGAAAAATCTAGCAAAGCTCTCAGACTTCAGTGAAACTAGAACTTGGCCCCTTCTGCTTTGCTTGTTAATGGCATCCTTAAGCGAGATGCAAGAATCCATAGGGATAGAGATAGATTGCAAATGCCACACAGTGCCACAAACAGGAACCCCCACACCAAAGCCCCCCAACATTTCTTACTAGTTCTAAATCTCCTGGTTTTTAAGCCACTCTCGTGATCTTGGGAGGTCTGACTTCCAGTATTCAAATTGTGGGGACTGACAAAAATACGGCACTATCCCTCCAGCACTATAGCACATGTAGCTATCAAAGGAATACACAACTGCAAACAGTGGGATTTAATCTTGCAACAACTATGTACCCAGAGATAAGCCCAGTGTGTGGACATGATTCACACTAGAGATGTGCGCGGGAGCTGGATCTGAACTCTGGTTCCTAGTGTACATTGAAAGTCAATGGAAGCTGGGTCCCAAATTCCTTCAGGCCTCCTTGGAAAGTCCCAACATACAGGAGCTGCAAGGTAATATTCCAGCCCTTGTTTTTCCCCACCAGCACAGTAAACAGAACTGGCTGCCCTGTCCCTCTGGTTCCAATGAGCTGTCTTTGCAGGGACCCTACGCGACCAACTCCCTTGCCTTGAGCTAGATATAAAGGCATCACACACCCCTGAACCTAACCTTCCACAGCAACTGCCTCCCCTATACCAGGGCTTTTGGGAATGAAACCAAACTGGTAGTTCTTGCCTTGTCCTGCCCCTAATGGAGAGCTTCCTCTAGAGGACAATACAGCCTCACCACCCTCCTGTGAGCAACCAGCACCAGTCTGAAAAAGGCTCGGCTCTGCAGGGCCTCGTGCATCTTCATGTAGGCTCCAGGGAACTGCTTCCAAGCCTGCTGACATTTGCCATTCTTGAACTCATCTATGTAGCCAAATTAATCTACAGAGATAGATGCATGTTGCTGGCCTGGGAGGTAGGTGAGAGCATGCTGCACGATGCTCATTGAAAAGCAACATCAGGTGCTTTGCCAGCATCTGCTAATGGACACTAGCATATTGACTTGAGGTGTGGGCCCCAACTATCCTCTGAACTGGCCCTGGAAGCCATGGAGTACTGATGCAGACAAGGGGCATCAATGCATTGATATGGTGTCTGACTCCTGTCCAGAAGGCAAAGGAAAGAATAGACTCTTCCTTCATCCTCTTGCCTTCTTTACCCAGTACTCCAATGCACAGGCAGAGAGGATTTCCCTGATAATCTTTGGACTCTCAATTAAAGGTTTTCTTTGAAAGTTCTTTTTAAATACGCCTCTCCCCAGCATGTTTTCCTATTCATTTAATTTGCCCTCTGCTGCAGGTTCAGTTCTGTCCACAAGCACCAGTTTGTTCACGAACATTATTACAGGCTACAGCACCTCCAAATTTTCTTCTCCAGTTCCTCCTGCGCTAGAAGATGAATGCACGGTGATTCTAATGTCCACCCCCACCACAACGCCTGCCACCTACAAGCCCTCGTTTTTCTGCAATATCCTGCCCATTTCAGGTTGTAATGTAATCTAGACAGGAGAGCTGATTTATGCAACTTTCTTTTACATCATGGGAAACTGGTAATCTGGCTTCAACTAAACTGGATCCATTATTATTGTAGTAAGTAGGAGTGGCAAATACTTATTTTATGATAGTGACCAGTCAGGATTAGGACCCCATTGTGCTGGGTGCTGTACAAACACACAGTCTTCATTATGTTCCTTTTCTTAAGAAAAGACTTGGGGAAGGAGACCTGAAACTGACATCCACAAGATCTATCCAGGACTATAAAGGACATATCTATAAAACCAGTAACAGCAATAGCCCTGCGTTTCTTTATCCAGAAACTCTCCTGTAAGAGTAAAATATTTCTGATGCTTAAGTATAGAATTAAATGAACCTGAGCCCTTGAAAGAAGTGGGTGTGAGAATCCCCATAATAATAGCTAATTACTTGTGCTAAAATAATCATCATTTTTGCCACTATAATATTCACAGATTAATTTTCAGTAACTGGAGCCTACACAAAACATTACTAATTTATCACAGAAAAACTATTTCTGGTGTGCATTATCAATCTCAAATGGTGATGTTTAAATGTAGGTCTGATAAACTATACACTGTGTAATGCAGCTGCTTTGCATTTTGAATCCTTTATTTATAAAACAAGTCAAATTAATAACTCAAAAAATGTTGTTTCAGGCAAAGTAATGGACATACAATAAAACTATTCATTTCCTAAAAGGTCAGTCTAGGAGAAGCCTACATTGTTTAGAAGCGTATCAACAATGCTATTATTCCACAGAATAGTGAAAATGTATAATAAGCAGTTAGTGCATATATTTGCATTGCAGACCCTGGGCTAATTTAAAGTACAATTTCGAGGCAATCAATCATACTCTAAAATTACTTCATTTTCCAAACTGTTTACACTTTTAAAGTTACAAATCCACTTTCTGCTATTTCAACTCACGATTTACAGCTACAGATTTAGACTGCATTGGCTTGCTGCCAAACTCTAGTCATGAGGGAACTAATGATATGAACAGATCAGTGTTTTATAATGGAGAAAAGCGCATGTAAATTTCCAGTATGTCTGCAAGTAATCAAGGCATGCTGACTATAAATGAGGCAGTCTGAAATTTATTTTAGGGGAAATATCTTAAAGCTGCACTTTTTATCTGGGCCAAAAAAATCTTTTAAAAGGAACTTCAAGATTACTCAAAATTATTCTAAGTAAACTGTTATACAAACAATATGTTAAAGAATAGTACAATAGCTAATTTCCTTTAGTGGGTCTATGTTAAACAGATCATATCCTTATCATGGCAAGCTGGAACATTAAACTCTCTAGTTCATGGAATCAAAACACAAGAGTGCTTCATATTACATTTTACAAAAATGAACCATTCTCTACAAACAAGGTCAGATTTCTGGAATGCCAGAGGTCTACATATAAGTGGGCTGGGGAGGAGGGGAGAATCCATTTATTCCCTCTCTAAGTATAGTGGGAAACTCTACTAACAATTTAAATGTGTTTTAGTAGCCAAAACACTTGAAAGAAAACAAGATGTCCCTCGGGCGATGATACTTAAATTAAATATGATCTTTATTGTTTCATTACTTGGTGTAGCCAAATAATGACTTTGTGCTGTAGTACAAATAATGCAGGATTCTCATTTTCTAGTGGAAATAATTACTCTATTCTATCATATTCTGCTTGCCGTCAAAATGTCCTCCTTTGTTGTCACTGGGCTGTAGCTCCATATTAGGCTTAGAGCTGGATTTAGCAAAGGTCCTTTCTTCAAAAGCCAAACCAAGCAGGCATATTCTAACCAAGCAGTGGCTTTAAGAGCGAAGCTAGAAATATCCTTACATCATGCTTCATGAAATTCAATCCAGTACGATGGATATTTTTGTTATAGCTTTATTACATGCCTATTCTTGATTGTATAATTGTATGGGGCCAGAAAAAATAAGCTGGCATTGCTTTGTTATAGCATCCAATAGAGTTAAGATATCTGTAATCATAAATCAACATACCTATTTGGCATACCATCATGAACTGCAAAAGACAAGAAAAAAAATAAAATAAACTAGCTACATGAGAATCTCATTTTGCTTTCTAAAGCTTTTTGCTGGCATTGATTCCCAGCAACATGACAGTTGGCAAAGCCTTTCTCCTTTCTAGGTAAAATATCAAACACAAATATAAACTATCTCAGTGCCAAAGATTAAAAGGCAATTTCTCCATTAAGAGTTCATTTGTAACTTTCAATACATTGGTATGAGCTATGTAAAAGAATTCTACAACACCATATTAGAATGGACACATTTGCATTACAATTGCTCAGGAATTTTCAACTTAACTAGGGTAACCCAGGTCTGAAGGTGGGTCTGGAATTAGAGCGTTTCTGCTCAAAAGCCTATTGAAGTCAACAGGAAGACCCCTTGGATAAGACCCAGAATATCTAGCACCACTATTAAAAGTCAAAGTAATGCTGGTGGTTCTGGGGGGAGAAGTGTCAAGCCCTTGCATTTTTGCCAGTCTTGTGAAATATTTTGGAACCAACCTGCTACATACCCTGCAAAATAAATAAACAAATAAATAACTCATAATGCATCTTCTGACTGCCCTTTCTGGTTTTACAGAAGGCTCTTCTGGGTCCTAGTTTTTGTCACCCCCAGCAGATTATCTAACTCAGGTTGCCTCCAGCAGACTGACCTGGGTGAAACTAACATGGCAGAGAATATATATACTGCAGCGAGCTTAAATCTGAAAATGGGCGACAGAGGAGGGATCATGTGAGGATTACATGTTGCATTCCCTTCCTCTGAGACATCTGACATTGACCACTGGGCTAGATGGACCTTTGGTCTGACCCAGTATGGCTGGACATGGAAGTGATGTAACTGATCATCATGGAAGCAGAGTGACTTCAACACTATGTGCTGTGAAATGCACCATGTAAACAAATTGAAGAAAGATTGCCCTTCTGCTGACATCTGTGAGGCCGTGTCTACGCTGCTAGATTATTTCAAAATAAGTTATTTTGAAATCATAACTCCTGAAATAACTATAATTAAAATTGCATTGCAGGATGTAACTATTTTGTCACCAAAAAGCAGGTTTTGGTGACAAAATTTGGTAGCATAGATAAAGCCTAAGTTTCCAGCAGCAGCTCAACAAGAAGTCATTGGGATCTTCAAGTAGCTGTTGAGGAGATCCTATCTATCCTCAAAAAAGGAAGACAATATTAAAACCATGATTTGCAGCAGAAAAGTGAAATCTAATTAAATCTTAGTGGTTGCCAGTAAAGAGAGAGGCAACTTAGTTTGAACCCATGTCATGAGTGGGCAGAGACCTGGGAAATCTAAGAAACATTCCTGGGGTTCTTAAGAACATAAATCAAAATGAATATGACATCAGGGATATGAAAAGGAAATATTTTGTAGCCATCTTGATACTCCCTCTCCAAAGACATATGAAACTGTACGTTTGGAGCTCTGTGTACCAGTAAAGTGGGGCTGTTCCTTTGGTGGCTGAGGATTTATTAAAATGAAACTGATCAGGATGCTAGAAGTATAAAACCAATAGATATAACGACTTCCAGAAGAGACTGGAACCGACAGCTGGCACACGGTGATACAAAACTATGCAGTATTCACAATTACTGAGTGACTGATGTTATCTTGCAATAGACAGTATGCAGTAAAATGCAGTGCTCTTGTTCCTTGGGCTATTCAGTTCAGCACCACAGTCAGAGACAGGATATAGCACTTGATGAACCACTGACCCACTACGTGGCAATTTCCTGTATCCTTCAGCAACTTTATGCTCTATGACTGGTGATTGTTTTAAGTCATTCGGCTAGGGTCTAGTCATTTAATCAAACACCATCATGGAAGGGTCATTTGATTCAACAATTCATTTGATGGGATGACTGAAACATATCTATACACATACACATTCAAAGCCTCTAAAGAGTTAAGAAAGAAAATAAAGCTAGCCCTTTAACCATGGGATTTCTCAGAATAGGTTTTTCAAAAGTGTTCCACGTTGGCTGAAGTCTGCTACCACTGAAGTCATCTGAAGAAGTGGGCTGTGCCCACGAAAGCTCATGATACCATCTACATGTTTTGTTCAAGTGCTACCAGACCATTTGTTGTTTTTTTTCTGTAACAAACTAACTCGGCTACCCCCTGAAGAATCTATTCCCGGTATGGGAATGGTAACGCTTCTATTTAATTTTAAAGAAACGGAATTCCTTTAAATGGGAATGGTAAAGCATCTATTGAATTTTAAAGGAACAGAATTAGGCCTCACCTAATTAGGCCTCACCTAGGCTTTGGCAAATCTCATCTTAAATCTTTTTATTTTCCCCTACTACCTGAAAAAATCCCTACATGGGATTTTTTTTTAAATGTGCTTGTGCCTTTCATTTTGCTTCTCTATGACGTATGAGGAAGGCCTGAAAGCTTGTTGTTGTTGCTCTGTTTGTAAAGTATTTCCTTTTCCGATTGCTTTTTCTTACCCTAGCAAGTATGAAATAATGCATATAGGTGGTTATGACACCTTAGCTAAATGATATAGATTCTTTAACAAATACATTCTTTTGCCAGAATGCTCATTAGGCATCAGAATTCAACAGGCATTAACAAAGATCATCTTTAATGAGCTCACTAAAAACCTTTCCCTTGTCAAATGCTCAATTTTTAGTATCCTGTAATGGCATCATTTCTCCAGTTGCCATAGAGAAGGTAGACAAGCCCATAACTTCCAAAATAAAAAACAGGAATAGGCAGAGAAGCGGGGAGGGACAAGAAATATAATTTTCAGTCAAAAATACTTTAGGCCTTTTTATACACCTTGAAGAAGCAATAAAGGGCACCAGCCCATTTCGCCCCCCTTTTCTGTTTACAAATTTTACTGAGAATTTCCAAAAGATGTACGTACAAGGGAGTTACAAAAAAACAATTTTAGAGGGGGGGAAAGCATTTGGTGTAATCTCAGTGTATGTCAAAAGGTGACTATTCAAAAGCATAAACATTCATTTTCAGTCAGATCTGTGAGTTATTCATAACAACTAGATTTCAAATAATTCAGCTGGAAGGAGGAGTCCAAAGCCCTGCTCCACTGTTCTTCACTCCAATTTACAATTATGACACAGGATGTCATAACACAATAAACAGAATTGAAAAAGAGAAAACATTTTTTTCTACAAGTGAAGTTTGGAGCTTTTGCCTATTAAAGTAACCAAATATGTTTCTCTCAAAAATCAAAGCCAAAAGGCAGTATGCCAAACACAGTTAACAGATAAATCACTGTTCTTGAAGGGATTTTTTTTTTTTTTTTGCCTGACAACAAACTTGCAACAAGCAAACAGAACACCCACTACACATCTTGTCAACCTACTCACATAAAATAGAAAGGAGACAGTGCCTACTTTGGAAGATCAATGTACAGTCTGGAAAAAAACTTTATGTTCTAATCTCACTGTCAAAGGTCAAAGTTTTCATAACGATGAAGTCTTCAGCTATTGTAAAGCTCTCCATTTATAACTTGTAATTGTAGTTAATTTATCACCAAAGGCCATTGTAAACTAGCTGGGAGTTTGTCAACAAGAATGAATCACAGGTTTCATTTGTGTGTCTCTTTCAAACTGGAAGACAGTTTCCTGTTTCAACATACAAAATAGTATTGCTTCTATAAACCTACTCCAGTCTCCTTGCCAGCAGTTTCCATTTAATTAAACTGACAGCAAAACAGGGCCCTCACTAATGTGATCCAGACCAGTTTTTCTTCAATGTAAATTCTCAGGCATGAAATTACATCCGAAACAAGCACAATAATCCTTCTATATCTTAGATGTAAGTTTAATCTACACTAAAATAACATTTCCTTTGTCTATATTAAAATCTGTTTTAGAATTCAATGATTTTGAAGGTCAGAGAATTATTCAACCTGAATGCACTTTACAGGCAATTTAGATTTTTCTTCTTACCCATAATGTATTCATTGAGTGTTGGCTTGTGGGTCCTGGGTAGCAGTACACAATGATCCAGTATGTCAGACTCTAGATCCAGGACCAACTTCAATATCTCTTTGCCCAGAGATGGAACACACTACTTGAGGAAGCAAAAGCACCATTTGCACAGACCCTTAGTTCATATAATTTTGAAAGAAGATCTTACATAAGAACAGCCAGACTGGGTCAGACCAAAGCTCCTTCTAGCCCAAGATCCTGTCTTCTGACAGTGGCCAATTCCAGATGCCCCAGAGGGAGCGAACAGAACAGTTTAATCATCAAGTGATCCCTCTCCTGTCATCCATTCTAGCCCCTGACAAACAGAGGCTTGGAACACTGTTCCTATCATCGTGGCCAACAACCCTTGATGGACCTAACCCCCATGAATGTATCTGGTTTTTTTCTGAATCCTGTTAAAAGTCCTCGACTTCAGAACATCCTCTGGCAACGAGTGCTATAGGTTGACTGTGCACTGAGTGAAGAAAAAATTCCCTTTGTTTGTTTTAAACCTGCTATCTATTAATTTCATTTGATGACCCATAGTTCTTATGTGATGGGAACAAGTAAGTAGATTTTCCTTGCATGGTGTCAAGTATCAGAGGGGTAGCCGTGTTAGTCTGAATCTGCAAAAGTGACGAGAAGTCCCGTGGCACCTTATAGACTAACAGATTTATTAGAGCATGAGCTTTTGTGGGCAAAGATCCACTTCGTCAAATGCATCTGACGAAGTGGGCCTTTGCCCACGAAAGCTTAGGTTTCAGTAAATCTGTTATTCTATAAGGTGCCACAGGACTCCTCATCGCTTTTGTAGATTTTCCTTATTCACTGGAATGATGTGTAACAGTTAATTTGAACTAAGGACTTCGTTTGAATTGCCATTTCACTGCCGTGTGTAGCCACGGGCAGTTACTTCAGACTAGTGGAATTTAAAAATAGTGACCAGACGGGAACATGCAAATTAAGCCCGGATATTTAAATCCCAGACTTCATTTGCAACTTCGAATGCCTACATTAGCCTCCCTAGTTTGAAATAGGGGGCTAGTGTAGACATACCCTGTTGTATTCTCTATCCTTTTTTTAATGATTCCTAACATTCTGTTTGTTTTTTTGGCTGCTGCTGCACATTGAGTAGATGTTTTCAGAGAACTATCCACAGTAATTCCAAGATCTCTCTTGAGTGGTGTGATGGGGTGTACCAGCCACGCACTGGGAAAGCAAGGGCTGTATAGTCTCACTTGGCTGAAGAAGTCTAAACCCTGCAGCCCTGCTGGACATGCTCGGACTGCAGCCCAGGTATAAAGGCCTAGAGAAAGGCTGAGTCTGGGCTGGCTATGAGGAGGAAGGAGGCACGTCAGAGCTCCAGGAGGCAAACTACCACTGGGACTGGACCTGGAGAGGAGTGTTTTTGGTTGAGGCCAGAGTGGCCACCAGGGTACCCTGGGAAGGCTGGAGGCTCCCTATTTTGAAATAAGTGTCTACACAGTACTTATTTTGAAATTGCAATTTCAAAATTGGTGTTATTCCTCGTGTAATGAGGTTTACCAATTTCAAAATAAGCCCTCTGTTATTTTGATTTAATTTTGAAATAACGGAATGGCTGTGTAGACGCTCGCATAGTTTTTTCGAAATAACAGCTATTATTTCAAAATAACTTTGCTGTGTAGACATACCCTAGTAGATTAAAAGCTTTAGATGGGTAGCCAAGTTATCTTTAACTGGAAAAACATAAAAAACAACAAACATTCTTGAAGCACCGTAAAAACTAACAAAAAGTGTAGATGGTATCATGAGTTTTCGTAGGCATAACGCACTTCTTCAGCTGAATGGAGTTATTAAAGGTCCAGTTACTAAATAAATAAGGGATGGGGGAGGAGAGAAGGAAAAAGAAGGAAAAGAAAGAAAAAAAGGGGAAAGAAATAGTCAGTGTGTCCATGTTACATGAAGCTGATAGAGAAGGTACTAAGTGTTCTTAAATACCCATTGTTTGGTTTTTTATGTCATTAGGATATGGAATGTAGCAGGCCATCCAGCCAATGTCTTTATTCATGCCTCTGTTATAGGAATCAAATTTGTAAATGAAATTAATTTCAAAGGCTTCCCTGTGGAGTTAGCTTGTGAAATTGGCCTGAAACAATATGGTGACTTTGAGATCCATTAATGAGCACCCAGGCAGGTTAAAATATTCCTCAACATGTTTCTGTGTGTTGCCTTTTCAGATATCTGATTTGTGTCCATTCATTCTTTCCTGGAGAAATTGTCCAGTTCGGCCAATATACATGGTGATGGGGCATTGCTGGCATTTGATGGCATAGATCACATTAGTGGATGTGCAGTTAAATGATCCTCTGATGTAGTGGCTGATGTGGTTGGGTCCAGTGCTAAAATTGCTTGTGTAAATGTGTGGGCAGAGTTGGCACTAGGGCTGATTGAAGGGGTAGGTTCCTGGATGAGTATGAAGGAGGTGTGCTGTGTGGTTGCTGGAAAGAATTTGTTTCAGGTTGCGGGGCTGTCTGTAGGTGAGGATTGGCCTATCTCCCAAGGCCTGTGAGAGTGAGGGGCCATTTTCCAGGATAGGTTGTAGATTGTTGATAATGCTTTGGAGGGGTTTAAGGTGGGGGCTCTAGGGGATGACAAGCAATGTCCTATTGTTTTCTTTTCTGGGCCTGGGTATGGTTCTGGCTCTCTCGAGCAGTTTTTTCACTTCTCCGGGTGGGTATTTCAGTTTTAAGAATGCTTTATATAGATCCTTTAGGTGTTTGTCTCTGTATGTGGGATTGGAGCAAATCCGGTCATATCTTAGGTCCTGGCTATATTGGGAAACGTATCTAGGATGGAAACTAGAGGAATGAAGGTAAGTGTAGTGATCGGTCGGTTTCCAGTATAAGGTGGTGGAAATGTGTCTATCATGTAACTGTACTGTAGTGTCAAGGAAGTGGATCTCTTGTGTGGACTGGTCCAGGCTGAGGTTGATGGTGGGATGGAAATCTCTTGAAATTCTGAAATCTGTTGAAATCTCTGTGAAATTCAAGCTCATGATACCATCTACATGTTTGGTTAGTCTCCAAGGTTCTGCAAAACGATTGGTTGTTTTTTTAAGTTTTTCTAGTATATTAGTAAGGCATGATTTCCCTTTACAGAATCCATGTTGGCTTTTCCCCAACAAACTATATTCATCTAGATGTCTGACAATTCTATTCTTAACTATAGTTTCAACTCATTTGCTTGGTACTGACGTTAGATAAGATGTTTGCTTGTCTTCTCCAAGAAAGTGTTTTTAAATGATCCTATGAATTTCACAGCATTTTGTGACAGATCAGGCACTCTGGTCACCAGAGGATCCTACAGCTTTCTTGCACCCCTAGGCAAAGTGGGGGTGAGGTGGTGCTGTGTTCCTGGAAGGGGTGGATCCTTGGGCAGAAGGGACAGGGCTGGGCCAGCCAGTCTTCATTGCTGCACAGAGGGCAGCATGCTGCCCCGCAGCCTGCAGAGCCACCCAAAGTGCGCCACGTAGTGCTCCAGCAGCAAATGAAAGGGTGTGGGCTGTGTCATCCCTTGACTGCTATATGGGGACGTATGCAAGGAATGCTGCCAAAGAGGTGTGGTCATAGCACATGCTTGTGCAGGCTGTGACCCAATAGCAGACGTGCAGAAAGGGAATGGGAAGTCCTCCTGTCCTCGCTGCGATGGCAATAGAAAGCTATGGTGACTTATGAAACAGCATTGTGCACTGCATATAAAAGGCAAAGGCAGGCCTGAGTCCAGTGCTTTGGAGCATGCACTCCTTGGCATGGGGCTTAGAGAAGAACACAGGCAAAAACAGAGTTTGGTTCATGTGAAACTGTGGGACCATTCCTGGTAAGAATGCCAGGTGTGGGCTTAGCTGAGCTGTATCGCTATAAAATACCATGTACAAGGGCTCAGTGCTCAAGGCTGGGAGACCCTCCTAGCAGATATTATCACCCCCAAAAAGGCCACCATCCAAGATGGGTACAAGAGGGAGCAGGTGGCCAACAGTTTGAACAGTGAGCCCATAAGTTTGGACAGCACGAGGGTAGGGTCCCACTGGGGGGTGGGCTGCCTGACATGTGGGTACAATCTCTCCTTTCAAGAAGTGAGCCGCCATGAAGTGAGTGAACACGGTCTTGAGGTGAGCCCCTTGGGGAGGAATGTGGGAATGGCTGCTTACGTGCACAGTTAGGGATGAGACTGTGAGGCCTCGCTGCTTCAGCTGCTGCAGGTAGTCCAGGATCACAAGAGTGGGTGCCAGCTAGGGTGGGCAGCCTTTTTACTGGTGGCTGCAGGAGGAGCCTGCAGCACCAACACCACCAATGCCACTCACAAGCCCAGCATCTGGGCATGGTAGATGGCCAAGCAGGTCCAGAAGGCCCAGTTTGCTGAACCCTGTCACTAAGGGGGCCAGGAAACCATCAGTGCTGAAGTGTCTTGTGGTCTGGGGTGCCAAGAACCATGCAAGATTGGTACTGGCTATGGGAGGATACTGAAGATTCATGCCCAGAGCCTAAAGAGTATTGCATGCTGAGCTGCAGAGGCACCGAGCCTGACAGTGCTGGAGGGCTGTACCATGGTGAAGCATTTTAGGCTTGGACCTTTGTTGAATAGGCAGTGCTGCCATCATTGGCACCCAGAACCTTGTAGTATGTGGGGCCAGCATTAGCAGCACCTCTTGCTGCCAGCCAGAAGTAAAGGTGCTGATCCTTGCAGTGACCCTGCACTGGTGCTGAAATGGTGCCTGGTCATGCTGGGGGCTACGCTGTCATGACTCTGAGGGCCCTTGTGGCTTCACATGCACCAGGTGTTGAAGGGAAGTCAAGATTTTCCTCCGGTTGTTCCTGAAGTGGGAAGAGTGGGATGAGCAGGCTTGATGGCTCTAGGGCCTGTGATACAGTTTGTTGGTGCCCTGACACCAGGCATGTCCCATGCGGGTCTTGTATGGTGCCTTGGGAGGCAACTGATCCCTCTCCAGCTACTTCTGCTAGTGTTGCACTGGAGACTGAAAGTGGTGCCGTGGGCTCCACCCTGTCGGGTGAGCAGGGGAGCGATGCCTGCGGTTGGAGTGCTTCTTCGGCACCGGGGTATCCCATACTGAAGCAGGAGCATCGTGCACCATTGGAGCAGAGGCTGACTTCGGTGCTGGTTGGGATCAGAGCACCACTTCCATTAGGAGGAGCTTGAATCGGGGATCTTGCTCCCTCTTTGCTTGGGGACAGAAGCTACAATAAATAGGGCACTTGTCAGTCTGATGGCCCTCTCCCAGACACTTGAGGAAATCAGTATGAGAGTCACCCTAGGGCTTCTGTTTGCCACAGCTCTTGCAGGCTTTAAACCCCTGGGAGCATGGCAAAGGGAATTAAGGTGGGGGGACAGCTAACTAAAGTGACCAACTAGCTGGAAGTCTACATTGGGTAACTGTGAGAAGCCTGCAAAGCAAGAGACTGGAGCTGTTCCCATGATAGTCCTGGGCAGCAAGAAGGAACTGAGAGGTCAGAGGGGATGGGCAGTGTCTTATACACATCGCCATAGAGGTGCCACTCCAGGAGGCTCCACAGCAGACCTGACGGGTATTGCTAGGATAAAAGCTTTCCAGCGACTGGGCACAGATACACACAACTTATTGGAATGCACATAAGCAATCACTCAAAGAATAGAAAATTCCTCTACACAGCACCCTTACCTCAAAATAAGCTACACAATTTGCACTATGCAATTTGCGTCACTTATTTTGTGGTAATTTCAAAATAGCTTATTTTGAAATTTTACGCTGTCTACACAGTGCCAAATTTTAAAATAAAGCACCATTCCAACAAATCCCTTAACCCTTGTAGAACGAGGGCTACAGGGATGCCATAATAACATACCTGTTATTTAGAAATATATTTTGAAGTAACGGGTGTGTTTAAAGACGCAAAATTGCTATTTCAGGATACTTCCGGTATCACAAACATCCCCGCTGTCTAGATGTAGCCAAAATGTAACTGGCCTAGTCATGCATTTGTGTTGACCCAAAACATCACTATTGCCAATGAACTTTTCAGTACTTTATTTATTCAGAATTATTACATGCTTGATCAGGTATGTGATACAAGCTTTGACATGCTCCCTCAAAATGTTTACATGTCCAAGACATGCCAGGCAGTATAATTTCCAAGTGTTGTTATAACAGTCTCTCTTCAAATAAGAGAATTGTATTGGTTTCCTCGCAAGTAAAAAGTGAAGTGCTTAGTTAAGAAAAACAACCCTACCCCAAGTAGTCTGACAATCTTGCTGAGACTGGAACATTTCATTTACACCGCAGAAGAGGACAGTGATGGCACGATTAGAAATCATTTCAGACCTCTCAGGCAATCAGACTATAATTTCATTGTGCCTGCGAGGATGTCTTGCTTTACAGAAAATGCAACACAAACATACTACAGGCAAAAATATGAAAACTATCTAATATTGATCCACACAGCATGCTTATCAAATGCAAGGGGGAAGAACATGCAATATCTAATAGCAGCAGTGCTTTGTCTTTGCTCTTTCAAGGGTACTGACATCTTACATTCTGAAAAAGAACACAAAGGAGTTGTGCTTTTCATGTACATACCTAATTCTGATACTTAGGAAGGACACGACTGGCTAGAAATGAGGTAATGATTTATAATATTAATTTATATGTAGATTTGTGGATGACTCATCAGATAGGTGTCATCTCTCAAAAAGGCAAAAGAACTACCAATGAAACTCCTGCTGCACTGGAGAAAATATCACCATTGCATTTGCACTGATATCACACACACGTATTCCTATCCAAACATGCTCCATCTCTCTAACCCCCTACTCTCCTAGGGTATGTCTACACTACCCTCCTAGTTCGAACTAGGAGGGTAATGTAGGCATACTGCACTTGCAAATGAAGCCCGGGAAATTCAAATCCCGAGCTTCATTTGCAAGTGCGGTATACCTACATTACCCCGCTAGTTCGAACTAGCGGGGTAGTGTAGACATACTCCTATAGACATAGCTGTGACACCCACAGAAATCTGGCCTCATTTCCTGCATATTTCACATAGTTTTAAGTGTACACCCAGTATACTGTCAATGGATGTATGTAAAAGCTGCCATGCTCACTTCTGCTCTCCTATTATATACTCCCAAGATAGCAAATAGGCCTAAACCAATAAGTCACATGTACACATGAATCCTAGGGCTGAAAGAGACCTCAGTAGTCATCAAGTGCAGATCCCTGCCCACAGCAGGACCAACCCCAACTAAACCATGTTAGTCAGGGCTTTGTCAAGCTGGGACTTAAAAACTTCTAGGGATGAAGAGTCCACCCCCTCCCCAGGTAACCCATTCCAGTGCTTCACCAACCTCCTATGGAAATAGTTTTTCCTAATATCCAAGCTATTTTGTTACTGAGAGGAAGCATCACAATTGTCATCCCCAGATGAGACTCAATCCCACAACTCCTAGCTTAGGAGGCCACTGCCTTGTCCATTAGACCACTGTAATACATGCTATAGCCATACCCTGCTAGCTCCAAAAAACATAGCCAAATCCTGGCTCATTCACATACAATCCACAGGAGTCAGAGAGCCAAATCCTAAAAAATTGATTAAAATTTAAGCCACAGCACTTTACCCCAAGAAAAATATGCCAAAGCAGAAAGGGTGGAGTAAGTAATCCTCAGAATGCCCTAGAAGCTTCTCACCAATGTAGCCGGATCCAGTTACAACAGGAACAGAAGTGGCAGACATACCCCAGGGTAGGGTTTGACCCTGGTGGTTTGGCACTGGGCATAATTCCTATAACCATGCCCTTTGATTGATCATGTTCCTGTTTCTGAGCTGCAGTGCATGATGCCATCACAGAGACTTCTTCTGTACCACGGAAGGGAAAACTAAGAGCCCCCATGCAGCAAAAATAGGTTCGTTCCAATGTACTTGGTCCCATCATAGTTATGGAAAGACATGCAGCCAATCGCTGCCTGCACAGAATTGTGTCCTATAATACATTTGACGTGGTTTCTCCAGGCCAATTTTAACTGTTAAAGAATAACAATAAGGAAGAGGGTGCTGACCTCTAAAAAATGAAGGACTGAATGGGTTGGGAGTGAGATGATGGTTCATAAGATTAAAATTGAATTGTGCTTCTTTTTGTGTTATAGTGCATTGTAGGAAGGTAGGATAATTGGTCCAATTTCCCTTTCTCCCTTGGACTGCTCATCTGTTAGTACATACAGGGTCTGATCCTGCTCCTATTATAAAATTATTGGAAGATTTGCTATTAAAATCAAAGGAAGCAGGCCTAGGCTCAGGAACATAGCTTGAGGGCTCCCTATAACCGTATGAAGAATCACTATTAAAAAAAGCACTTCCACTTTTTATTGAAATCACCATTGGTACATCTCCTTCCTCTGCCACATGGAAAAGTCAGAGATCTTCCATGGGCAGAAAATTACAGGGATCAGAGTATTTCGTTAACTGTATGACACAATTGGCTGAACATTTCCAAGCGTCCAATCCTAAAGCCCTAACTCAAGTGCACAAATCCATTGAAATGAGGGGACTTATGTATGAGTAAGAATGATAGGATCTGACCCTGGTGCTTTACACAAGGACAATATACATATAATTCAGGAAGCATCATGACAAATGCTTAAAAAATTTAATAGAACATTCCCTTTGGAAGCAAAGGTTTTTTTAGCCAAACCACTGAGTGATTTTATTTTAGTGACTCACACAAATGGATTCTGGATTACAGTTTTAAAACCAGATTTTTTTTCTCCTCTACTTAGGTTCACCTCAAGATGTTTTAATGAAAAAAAATAGCAGTAAGAATATGAGTCTCGGTTTATGTTCCCCAACAGCCTTTAAATAGGGATATTCTAAATCTGTAAAGCTTAGCAATTCTAAATAGTTGAACATTCAAAATATATAATTCTAACCATACAATTCCCCCTAAAGAGAGGCTGGGCAAAGCTCATAAAACTATAAAAAGATACTTTGTCCCTTAGGACTGAGAACAGCTAATCATTAGCTACCCATTTATGGTATCTACCTGTTTAGTACATTATTTTAACATTTTTCTTCACGCATACTAGCCATTATTTTTCCCATATGGATAACGAAACATATCCTCTGCCCAACAGCAAAATTATTTTAGCACCAAAGACATTTGTTAGTAGAAAAAAGCCAAAGCTTGTAGTCCATTACTGTTGGGCATCTGGAACTGCACACTTTTTTTTTTTGAAAAATTGCTTTCTATTTTGATACATGTGACAGTACAATATGTACCCAAAAGCTATACAAGAGGTATAAATTAAAGAACACATTTCCAAAATATTATTTGCATTATATTATAGTATTCTTGAAAAAAATGGGGGGATGGAAGCTTGTACTGATGCTTTGAAATACTCTATGTTCTTTTCCCTTTTAAGTTGGATATGTAAACAATGTGTATAATTTGTCTGGTAATTGTCTCGTGTAAAAGTATTTGAGAGCTGCAAAGGAGCTATTTATTTAAAGAAAAGATATTCAATTCCTGAGGCCAGATACTGGTATAAATATGAAACAATATTCACACTGGCAGATTATTTATTGCACGGTACTAGTTATATACAAAACCAATATCTAGCACAACCCCAATTCCACAACAGGTATTTCAGAGCATGTCTAAACCATATATATGTGCATCCTCTCTAGGCCTACTCATGTGCTTAAAGTTATCCATGCACCTAAGTATTTAGTTGACTTGGGCCTCCAAGATTTCAAAATCTCAATGTATTAAATAGTTGCATTACTCATGCACAAATCTGATCCTCCACCTGTGAAGCCTCCCATTTAGAAGACATGCTAGCTCTTCCTACTTTTCCTTCATATTTAAAACATGCTTATTACATGTGTCAATCTCTATTTCAGATAAAACTGGCACCAGAACATTTGGGTTTTGATTGTTTAGTTTTGCCAGAACCAAGAGTGAAAAAGCGGGTATAGCACAAAGGGAAGCAAGAGCCACGCTGTCCCGTTCTACCTATTTTCCTTTACAAGCATTAGTCAAGAGGAAATGAACAGGGCACAAGGGAGCACAAATGGGAACTAAAGGGCAAATTTTCTTATTAATTGTATTTTGGATTTGTTACACCTTTATGTTATACAACATACATGGATCTATTCTACTATAGATACACTGAGGGTACATCTAGACTACAGGCTTTTGTCGACCGAGGCTTTGTCGACAGATACTGTCAACAAAGCCTCTGTCAACAAAGAGCATCTAGACTACATCCAGTTCGGTTGACAAAGCAAGCTGCTTTGTCAACATGACAGTGTAGACGCAAAGGACAGTGTAGATGCAATAACGCTGTCTGTCGACAGAACTCTGTCAACAAGAGGCGTTATTCCTCGTAGAATGAGGGTACCGCCGTTGACAAAACTGCCGAGCTCTGTTGACAGAACTCGGCGGTAGTGGAAACGCAGGTATAGTTTTGTCGACAAAAGTCCACTTTTGTAAGACAAAATCCTGTAGTCTAGACACACCCTGAGGATACATCTACACTGCACGGCTATTTCAGGGTACCAGAGGTATTCCGAAATAGCTATCCCACGTCTACACAAGCCGCTTGGTATTTTGAAATATTTTTTGAAATAACGGGAGCTCTATTTTGCCATCCCGATAAACCTCGTTGCATGAGGGATAAGGGGTGGCTTGAAATAGCACGTTATTTTGAAATTTGGCCCTGTGTAGACACACCAAATTTCAAAATAAGCTATTTTGAAATAGATTCAAAATAAGACACACAATTTGCATTGCACAAATTGTGTATCTTATTTCAAGTTGAGGATGCTGTGTAGACGCACCCATATATAACTTCCTTTGGCACAAATGGCAATCATGAGTATGTTGAGTCACTTGAATCATTGCTCTGGGGCGGGGTGGGAATGAGGTTCTCAGTATGCAGGCTCCCCTTGTGGGGAGAGGATAACCCCAGCCCTCTCTCACTGTAGCAGCGCCTATCTGTGGCTGGGGGAAGGGTGCATGTCCCCCAGGGGACAGACAGACACACAAACAGACAAACTCTTCTAAAAATATATAGTAGATAGCTATCCCTTTCTCCACTCCTAGCCCTGGCTGTCCCAATGAACAGACAGAGAGACAGACAGAGAGACTCTCTTAAATTTATAGGGTAACACACACAGACTCATATATATCCCCCAAGGTTCTGGTAACTTTTAGAAACCACTTTCTCATGGCTTATTGTGATATCAGCAAAACTCTCTTTATGTATTTATAGCCATGTAATTCACAATTATTCTGGGGCTATCAGTGTTTCTGGCATCTGAGCGCAGAACTGATATTATTAGTTCATGTATTATGGTACTGTCCCTGAACGCTAAATGTATTCCAACACAGATTCCTGGAGTTCATTCATCAAATATTTTATGCTACTGTTCTTTTAATGATTTCATTTATCCTTAGTAATATTTGTATTCTGTAGTGTGGTTTCTCTAGCCGACAGCACAATGCTCTGCTGAATTATCTTTTTCTTTCACAGCATAGCAAAACAGAGCACAGTCAAACTGAAGATGGCCTTTAGTTCACTGTCAGAATAATACTGCTTACCAGGCACAACTAGACACATTTCTCAAACCATATGCAATGTTCTGACTGCCAATGTGCTCATAAAGTCATTAACCAGCCCTTTAAAATGAGAGTGAGATATACATATTTAAATGTTTAGGAAAGCCAAATGTATGCTTTTGTAAAAGCATGTTTCCATTTCAACATCATCTTATATCAATTATGCAGCAATACACAGACTTCATTTTTCATGAGCTACTCAACTTTTAAAATGACATACATTACCTATCACTAAAGCTTTATTTTGCTATTAAGTATTTGTACTTCACAACATAACAGAGTCAGCTTGATTGAGATATAGGCTGAACATTCACAATATTGAGTATTTATTTTTACTAGCAAATTATCAGTAGCAATAAAATTGAGGAGGAACTCATATTACATGGTACAGCTTTCACTAAAGGAAGTAAATAAAGGCAATGCAGCAAAGAGGCCATCCAGTAAATTAGAATCCATGGCATTTTATAGATTTTTAAACACATATACACCTTTCAAATGTCTCCATCTACTAGGTTAAACAAAACTATCAATTACTTCCACCTCCTGCAAACATCATCAAGCATATGACAAGTATAATCTAAAATGAAAGAGATTATGAAGTCACTACACTAATAAAGGGAGTCTTAAGACTTCATTTAGCAGGGCAAATTGTTCAGAGTCCAAACAGAGGGGATGCATATATATATAATTCCCATTAATATTAATTAGAGCTATGCACTCACTCAGGCAGATCTCTATTCCTCCCATCCAATGTGTGGCAGATTAGCCAGTGGGTACTGTGCACTCTACCATTGAGCAGTTGCTATTGGCAGAGTGAGGGGTCCACCACCTATTCCTCAGATAGGCTAACACCATTTGCTTAGTTCATCACTAGTGAGATGAGTTCATAGAATCATAGAATCATAGGGCTGAAGAGACCTCAGGAGGTCAGAGAGACCAACCACCTGCCCAAAGCAGGACCAATCCCAACTAAATCAACCCAGCCAGGGCTTTGTCAAACTGGGACTTAAAAAACTCTAGGGATGGAGATTCCACCACCTCCCTAGGTAACCCATTCCAGTGCTTCACCATCCTCCTAGGGAAATAGTTTTTCCTAATATCCAACCTAGACCTCCCCACTGTAAGTTGAGACCATTGCTCCTTATTCTGCCATCCGTCACTACTGAGAACAGCCTCTCTCCATCCTCTTTGGAACCTCCCATCAGGTAGTTGACGGCTGCTATCAAATCCCCCCTCACTCTTCTCTTCTGCAGACTAAATAAGCCCAAATCCCTCAACCTCTCCTCGTAGGTCATGTACTCCAGCCCCCTAATCATTTTGCCCTCCGCTGGACCCTCTCTAATGTGTCCATATCCTTTATGTAGTGGGAGGCCCAGAACTAGACGGGATGCTCCAGATGTGGAGGTCATGGGAAATTATTGCAATGTCACATGTGTATCCAATCATAGAAAGATTCTTGGTTCCTTGTCTTCAGTTAGCTGGATGTCCACTTATCATGGGTGTGTCCAAGTTTCCCACAATCCCATAAAATTTGTTTACAGACACCAGCCCACCCTCCACCCACCCATGGTTGCCAGATGGTTTAACCAAAAATACTAACCCTCCCCTCCCCCCCCGAAAAAAAAACACCAGGAAAAAAATTCTGTTGAGAAAAAAAAGGGGGTGACCAAAGCAAAAATAAATAAATAAATAAATAAATGAAAAATAAAAAATTAAAAAATCAACATGGCCAAAATCAGCATGGCCCCTTTAAGAAGAGGCCTTTTTTGCCGGTGGCCATTTTGTTTTTCTGTTTCAGCCACAAGACAAGCCCCTGCGAAACCAGGTGGGGGGGGGGGCAGCGAGGAGGCCGGGGGACTAGGCCCAGTTGCTGAGTGTGTCATAGGGTTGCCAGGTGTCTGGTATTTTCACCTCCTGACAGGGGAAAAAAAATCAGAAAATACCAGACATTTTAGGTGTCCGGTATTTTCTGATTTTTTTTACCGGACAGGAGGCAAAAAAACCAGACTGTCCGGGTCATTACCGGACACAGGGCCGGCTCAAGCCATTCCTGTGTCCCAGGCAGTGGGTGCACGATGCATGTGCAGCTCCACCCCGATCGCACGGCGCATGCATGGCCCCGCCCTCTCGGTGTGCTGCGCACCTTATAGCTGCAATCGGGCGCGCAGTGCCTGATTGCAGCTCTGAGGGGTGTCATGCAGCCCCCTACCCCGGGCGCACAGCATCCCTTCCAGCTGCCATCAGGCACCCCCCCATAGGTTGGTGCCCCGGGCAGCTGCCCGGCTAGCTCCCACCCTTAATCCAGCCCTGACAAGACACCTGGCAACCTACAACCAACAGACAGACAGCACAGGATAAGGGTCCCTTGGGAGGTGGGGTGAGTTCTGAAGTGGCCTAGGGCATCAGCACCTGGAGCACAGGGTGTGGTGGACTAGAGTCCCTGGCCCCCACCCCACCCACCCACTCAGGCAGCAGCCGGACAGCCAACACGGACTGCCCCAGGGATCAAGCTGCCTCCCATATCAGGAAGGCAAGATAAGGGATGCCCTGAAAGTAGGGTGGGGTGAGGTGGGGTGGGTTCTTGAGTGGACTAGGGCCTAGGACTTGGGCTCTCAGTATTCTGTGTTGTTATTCAGCTCTTATTTATCCTGAAATGTCTTTGAAGAGCCCAATAAGCAGTTGAAGTGTTGGTAATGCTGCCAGAAAATATTGACCTCACATTGTTCAGCACCAGTCAGGTTCCAAAGGTGCCAGACTAGAGATGTTCAACCTATATTCTGGAACAAATTGGCATTGCTTCAGGTTAACACTAGTCTGTCTATATATATAAAAAAAATTTCCAGCATCCCAGAGACTCCACCCTCCCACAGCCTCCCTGCTCCAGACACTGTTCAGGAACTGGTAAAGCTGCCTGGCAGCCTGGGCTGGGCAGATTCTGCCACACAAAAGGCTGCAGCCAGAGCTGAATGGGAAGGATCCTTCAGAGGCAGAATCTGCCAGGCTGGGCTGCCAGGCGGCTTTGCCTTCCCTGAACAGTGTCCGGGGCAGGGAGAGATTCCATCCTGGGCCTGGGCACCATTCTGGATCAACCTGCTGCAGGGAATGGAGTTGCAGCAGCGCTGCCACCATTGCTTAGAGGCAGGGGCAGATGACCGTTTTGCGGGGCCCCGGGCAGCATAATTCCACGCCCCCCCCCCTTTGCCACGGCGCATGCGCAGGGCTTTTTGAAGCACGGGGCCTGAGGCGACCGCCCCGTTCGCCCTGCCCTATATCCGCCCCTGCTTAGAGGGGAAGCCCCAGGTAGAGGGTACCGGGAAGCTGGACCTGGGGATCTTGGAGGCCTTCCCAGCGGCCAGAGAGCCTGAGGTGCCGCATGGAGAAGGCCCACAGGGAAAGTGTCGTGGGGCCTGTTGGCTGAGGAGAGGTGCTGGCTGCACACTGAGCCAGCCCTGGTGGCCCCCTGATTGGGGGAAGCAACCACTGTGTCAAGTCCCCTTCTGGCAGCTGGCTGTGGTGCACAACCATATGTGTGAGATGGGCTGAGCTTTGGCTCGCTGCCCAGGGATGGGGGCCACAAAGTTGTGCTCCTCTCAAGCAGGGGCTTGGTACAGGGGGCTGCTTCAGCTAGTATGAGGCTCAGGGTGTAACCCACTCACATGGAATCAGAGGCTGGCTCTTCATCCCTTGCTGCCTGCTGCCCCATCCTCCAACAGGCCCTGAGTGGTAGAGGTAGAAATGGAGGCAGGGGAATGGGGGTGTAGGAATGGAGGACTGAGGTGGGGCTAGGAATGGAAGGAAGGGTGCGGTTTGTGGGCCAAGGACTATTTTATTGGCGGGGGGGCAAGAACGTGAAGGGTGTTCACGGGGGGGGGATTGGCTGGTGACTGAAGGGCACGAGCAGGCAGGATGGGCCAAGAGCATTCGGATAGAGGGGCCTGTCCAGAGGTGGCAGGGGGAGAAGTGTATGAGTGACTTAGAGCCATGGAGAGCGCAGCTGGGCTCACTGCAAGATTAAAAAGGTCTCTGCCCATGAAAGCAGCCAGCGAGACAGGGGTTGGCGAGTGTAGCAAGCAGGGGGCACAGCCCCTAGTGTAAATCAGAACACAACTTGTGCCCCCTGACTTCAATTAGACCAGAATTTGTCTCTTTTTTCTTTTCCACTTAGCTACATTGCTTTTCCCTAGTGTTTGGAATGGAACTGAAATGCAAATGGCTGTACACTACTCTAGCAAAATGTCCTATCATACAGGTACATAGCTGAAAATGCAGACAATGATAACTGATATCAGCACATTTTGAGGACAATGCTAGTTTACTGTTGCTGTAGGAATCAAAGGGAAAACATGTTGTTCTTGTAGGGTTTACAACAAGAGTATTTATTTTGGGTTTGGTTAAATTTCTTGGTGAGAAAAGATAATTAAAGTACCAAGCAAGCTAGTTAGAAGCCAGGGCACAGCATTACAATAAGCTTCAAATATAACAAAATGCCTGGTCTCCGGAGAACAGAAGAAAATCACAGTATTTAAATCACCCAAATACTGCTTGGGCAACCCCTTCACCCAGGGAATTGAAAGATCAGTTGGCTAAACACCATCAATGCCCTCAGATTGCTGCTGATGAACGTTCAAAGGAGAAAACCAGTTTCTTAGCAGACTGGGGCAAGGTAAAATGAGCGTGTTGGGGGCAGGGACTGCTAATGGGGAGCTAGGTGCAGAGGCTACTACGGTCATCCAAGCAGGGAGAAAGGCAACAGCCACAGAGGGCTATGAAGACTCGTGAGCCCTAAGAACAGCATGGCCATTCTGCATGTAAGAGGGACCGGTGATTCTAAACAGGTTGGATAGAAATCAATGCTTTTTTAAATTAAAAAATGGATTTTTGAAATTTAAATTGGTCTTTCAATAAAATACTAAATTTCTCCTTTAACAGTTTTTAACAGTTACAATTCAATGTCCTCACAAATATGTTACACCTGCGCTTACAGTCTCATCAAAATGAGCGAATGGCACTAGTCTGTCCAGCGTAACAACCAGCTCTTGCTCCTTAAAAGTTCGGGCTTTCAGTTTCTATTAGTCTGCTGAGACACATGTGCAAAGATGGGCACAGGCTGGATGGGATTGTTTTTGTTCTGTGCTTATGTGGAAGTGAACCTGGGCCAAGCATGGAATAGTTAGGTAGGACACTGTCTAAAGACAGAAACAATATCTAGGAAAGGAAGGAGGCAGTATGGAAAGGAACAGTGGAGGGGCCTCAAAAAGAAAAGGGAGGACATTATTCAGCACACACGCAGCTTTCTATAGTCCTCTATGCTTTTGTCACAGAAAAACTGTCATGGCTTCTGATCCTATCTGGGAATAGCTTGAAGAAATTCGTTTCCTGGGTAAAACAGGAAAACGTGTCACGTGTTAGCGGTGCAAGAAGTTGTTGCAGGGCCTAGCTGCAAAAATAAATCATCATAAGAAAACTGCTTATTGGGAGAAAATGCTGTAGATGAAGATGTGGATACGTCTGAAGAACAATGTGGATCAACTCTGCAACATCAAATCTGTATATGGATCTCAAATGCTGTGTGAACTCAGCCACCATTGGCTTCAGCAGGAATTAGGGTTGCCAGATGGTTTCAACAAAAATACCAGACCCATTTGACATTACATCACAATCTACATTACATTTTATTTAGAAAATACTGGACATTTATATTTTCTCAATTTGTTTCCCGAACAGAAAGCACAAATACAGGCAGTCCCCGGGTTACGTACAAGATAGGGACTGTAGGTTTGTTCTTAAGTTGAATTTGTATGTAAGTCGGAACTGGTACATATTGTAGGGGAAACTCTAGCCAAACATTTCTCCAGAGCTCAGTTTTATTCTCCCACACCTCACTTCCCTCAGTCCTTTATTCTCAAGCTGAGGTGTCTGCTGAGAAAAGCCGCTCCGCGTCTCCCTAGTCTGCTGGGGGGGGGGGGCGCTAGCTTTGCATCTTCCTGGTCTGCTGGGCAGAAGCAGCTAGTGCAGGGTTGCCTCACCCCGTTTGTAAGTAGGGATCCGATGTAAGTCGGATCCATGTAACCCAGGGACTGCCTGTACTGGACTGTCCGGTTCAAAACCAGACACCTGGCAACCCTAGTGGGAATTTCCTCGGTATCTTACAGTATTGGGCCCCTTGCTGTGTGTCTTTGGTCAACGTTAACTGTCCATTTTGTGCCTTGGCATCCCCATTCTAAAAAGGAGCAAAAGATACTGATTGCTAGAAATTGTATGTAAATTGAGCTACTATGGGTATGATTAAAAAAAGCCCTTACTTTAAAGACACTCCATACAGTGATCCACAGAGTATGGTACCCCAGCCTGCACATGCTGTTATTTATCATGCAGTGGTGCTCAAAATGTGCTAGCAGCTGTATGAATGTACATCTGGAGTTAACTCTCTTCCCAAAGAGCCAGTTTTCTTTTCTCAAACTCCTCAGATCCCCACAGACAAGCCAGGGTAATAAGTAAGGATGTAATAGTGTAGTCGATTAACCGATTAATCAATAAGCAAATGCGTATAGGTTAATGCTGCAGACTACATGCATTCCCCGCACCCGCCAAATTTTTTAGCATGCTCGGCAGCAGTCCGGCTCAGCCCTGGTTTGAAATGGGTCCGGGACCTACCCCTGCTACAGCTCTGCATTTAAAGTGTATTAGGAAATGGGAAGGCAGGTAGCCTCACTCTGTTCTAGCTCACACCGAGTTTGGGAGCTCAGACCCATCCTAGACAGGGGCTGTTGCCAGCCCGCGCTGCTGCCTCTGTATCAGAAGCAGTAGCACAGGGCAACAGGCAGCTGGTCTGTGAGGGGGCTAGTTTTTAAACTGGCTCCCCTTACGGACCAGCTCCTGCCTGCCACCCTGCACTGTATCAGAGGCAGCAGCGCAGAGTGGCAGGGGTGAGGCAGAGCACACTGGCTGCCAGCCCCACCCACGGGGACTATAAAATAGTCCACTAACCGATAAGAATTCTTGAGGCTACTCAACTATTCAATTAACTGATATTTAACATCCCTAGTAATAAGGTTGATTACCCACTGAAGAGGGGCTGCATTGATTACGCTTCCTAAGAGAGCAGTAAGAGATTGCCTTGATCCCTAGCAGAGGATGACAGGAGTGCTGGTGCAGAGGTAGCCCCGAGTATCAAAGGGAAAATGAAATAATGTGGACGGGATGTTCACACAAGGTTAACCGAGATCAAGATGGTGCGGGATAAGAACACAGAGACAGGAAGCCATGGGGAAGTGAGAGCAACAACAATGACATTCAATGGGAGACAAACAGCTAATCAGAAAATTAGCAAACTGAATTAAGCCTGACGGTTGAGAAGTCAAAAGACCGTGATAAAATGTGAATAAAGGAACTGATGTCAGTTCTAAAGTCACCAAGAACTGTAAGGCTGGATGTCCCAATAACCAAATCACTCCTAATATTCCCTGAGAGAATTCACAGCTGTTCTCCTGTGACTGGTTCATGAAACCATACAGGCCTTGCCTTGACCCTGCTCTCACCAGGACACAGAGCCCAGGTGGCACTGCTTAAATTCTGAAAAGCCTGCATCCCTACCAGGGAGCTGCTCCATTCTTCCTCCCAAGTCCACAGTGATGTGCTGCGGATTAGCAAAAATGTTGCAGAGCCACTACAAGTGGCAGGAGAGGGACCGACAGCTTTCACAGGCCCCTAGGCCAGGGTGCAGGGGTTGCTCTGCACACTGGAAGAGGTGGGGCCTAGGTTAGAAGGACTGGGGCCAGGGGCAGCCAGCCTTTAGCACCACTTAGAGGCATTGGACCTCCCCCAGCCCTCGAGCTGTACAGAGCATGTGGCATGGTACTCTGGAAGCGATTTAAAGGGGCCCAGGCCTCCGGCCACCACTGCTGCCATAGTAGAAGTAACAGCAGCTGCAGGGCAAGGCCTATGTGTCAGTAAGGGTACGCCTACACAGCAAGGTTATTTCGGAATAGCTGATGTTATTTTGAAATAACAAAATGCGCGTTTACACAGCAAGCCATGATGTTAAAATAATGTCAAGATGGAGGACACCTTCACTCTCATTTCTCGAGGAGTAAGGGAAGTCGAAGGAAGAGTGCTCTTCCTTCCGCTTCCTGCTGTTTACACAGTGCCAAAAGCTGAATTCAGCTATTTGACTTCAGCAACGCAATTGACGGAGCTTAATTTGACCTTAGCACTGAAGTGTAGATGTGCCCTAAGAGAGCTTACACAGAGGCATAGCCACGCGTTGGCCCCAATGCAAATTAAAAGATGGGACAGGAAAAGGCAGGATGAGCAGTTTGCTTCCATGCTTCGCCAGCTTTATGGCAGTGTAACTCCATGCAAGTCAGACCCAAAGTGTTCACAAGAAAACAATACCAGAGAATTGACAGAAAAGCAGAAAGAGGAGGGGGGAGAATCAGGCATTGCCCCTTATCCTCCATCAACAGAGGGAAGGGTTGCTGAAAGATAAACCTCAGTCATGGCAGTGCTCAATGCTCTTAGATATTTAGGAATAGCCAGGATACTAATATTTCTACATAAATATGTATTAGCCTCCTGAGTGTATTATCTACAGGCAGAGAAGGTGTATTATCAGTTCAGTTTCCGCACCACCATTTTGGAGTTCAAAGCTAAAGGGCAAAATAATGGGCACAGATTGCAGTAGAAAACTTCTTTCTGTCCCGGAACCTGATGACTCCTTCAGACAACATCACAGTGTGGCAACCTCAGCTGCAATTTTTGGCATGATAAAAGGCAACAACAAAAACCCCATGGATATAAGCCATAATAAAAAGTAGGGGCTCAGATCATGGGTAGGAAAATTCCAGCCTGTGGGCCAGATTTGGTCCACAGGGTTAGTCCCTGGCAGGCGCCCACCTCCATGTTTACCTGCATTTTTGCAGGGATCAGAGGATGGCAGCTCTGGTTGGCTGAGAATCGCTATACACGGCCAATGTGAGCAGCAGAAAGCAGCGTCCTGGTCCACGCAGCTTCTCGCCACTTATATTGGCCATGAACAGCGACCCATAGCCAATGAGAGCTGCGATCATCCAATACCTGCGGAGGCCCAGGTAAACATAGCAGCGGCGGCCTGCGAGGGACTAACCCTAGCAGGCTGATGCTTTTTTATTGCTCATGGCCCAGATCCACAGTGTTGCTTTAAAATGCTCATGAGAATCTATTTATCCATCTTAAGTGATCTATTAGCCCAAGAAGGTCAAGAGTCAATAAAGTCACCCCGAGTCAGCAGTCAGACCCTCTCGCCCCCCCAAATCTAAAATCCCTTCATGCTCGGTGCAGCAACACAGAAGAGGTGGGGGAACAGACCATTTCTTGACTAAACACAAGCACTGCCACAGTACAGCAGAATCCCAATCAATGGTGCCCCCAGGTGCTATATTTAGTCATCCCCCTACCCACCTCCAGTCTCTTCTCTCAATTTCAGCTTGGACTTCTTTATCTTTTATTTCTGTTTCCAAAGACACATTTAGAGATGAGCCCATTCATAACTGCCTATCCACAGACAGTTTGTGGCAGCATAATTGACAATGAGTCTACTGCAAAAAGGAAAATGCTATTTTAATAACCTGAGCCTAAAATACATTCTGTTGTATGCCCCAAAGGGTTTCAATAAAAAGTCAACCTGTAGAGACATATTTTCTTGGCTTAAACAACAATCCAAAGCATATAAATGTAGTCCAACTATAATGACATATTTATAGGCCAATAAAGCTTACATTACAGCTTTCATACTTCACTTAAAGGAACTCTGTAAGAAACAGTGTTATATAAAATAATCTGAAATATTTTTAACTATAGCCCAAGGAATACAAATTTGTAACTTACCCATGTTTAACTGATAGTCTTTACACTGCTTAATTGTGAAAAAATATATAAAAAAATGAAATGATTCCTCATCTGGCTACTTCCAATTGATTTACCAAATATGGGCATTCAAGTCCATTTATTACAAATAACCTCAAGTCCCTAAGTAATTCCAAAGATAAAAATAAATAACTAGAAGCCCTAGTAGTGTCAGGCCACTTCTTCGGGAAAAATAGGCTCCCGTGTTTATTATGAATAATACATTACTCAACTGTTCTATTTTTAATATTCTGCATTGTTGCTGTTTCTTATTTGTATAAACCTTTGAAATAAGCAATCAAAAATATAAATAGACTTAAGATATTAATTACTCACATTTAATGCTGACATATTTGCAAAGAGAGAGAATGTATAAAATACACACCCAGAGAGGCAGGGATACAATTTTTGGAATCATTTTTCAGGCTGAAAAACTTAACCAGAGAAATATGAGATTTTTATATATTTAATGCATTTCCTAAGGAAAAGAACTGCATAATTTAATAGGGGTGAAAACAATAAGTTTCTGTGGAAATGTAATCTGTTTCTATAGAAAGTACCTTTAAAGCCTATTGAACTCAATGGAAAATAATATGCTTTCTATATGTTTTTGAGCCATCCTTTAGGATTCTTTAGCAGGGATATAATTTTCTATTAAATTTTACAGAAAGGTCAAATATATGCTATAGGAAAGTAATCATTTTTATTCAACTATACAGAATTTTTTTCATCAAGGAAATGTGAATTTCCACAAGGAAAATGGTTTCAGACAATCACATTGTTTATCTAGATCCTGTCAACAAAATATCAGAAATTTGCTAGCCTACATCCAGCATTAAACATTGGTCTTAATAGCAGAGATCATGAATCATTTTCCTGACAAATACAAGCAAAGATTTTTTTTCTCCCTAGAAACTAGGCTATAAACTACCTCCCTAAGGGAGAGGCTCCACTATGAAACTGACCATCACTTTGCACTGTCATCTATAGAAACGTTTCGTGAACTGTTTTAAGATGAGAAAAAACCTTACCCACAGTGGCTTAAGAACTCATTCTTGGAACCCTACCTGCCATCATTAGAGCAAGACAATCTGATAGCAGCATGCACTGGTTTGTTGGCATGATCCAGTGTTGGATGAACTCATGGGTGTGTACTTCACACTCACTAAAGGTGCCATTTTGACAAAAGTGAAGTTACCATGCAGACAGGTCAACAGCGCAAGGTTCCCTACTCTAAGGGTACATCTAACTATGTAGCTATTTCAAAATAAGCTATTCTGGAGTTATTCTGAAATAGCTAATTTCGAAATAACACGTCTACACTCCAAGGAAACCTCAAAATTAGTCCAATCCAGGCTTCCCTTACATAGACGTGCTATCTCGATTTAGAGGCCCAACAGGCCCTGGGGAGGAATAACTGAGAATGGCCCTGGGGAAGGGCTATTTTGGAATAGCAGCAGTGGAGAGTCCACACGCCTTATTTCAAAACATTTATTTCAGAATAGGCGTAATTCCTCATATTGGCATCCCTCGGTTGGCAGAGGGATGCAGATTAGTCAGGTTGATACTGCAAATGAGGCAGGGATTTAAATATCCCATGCCTAATTTGCATAAAAATGGCAGCCGCGTTTTGCTGACTCAGCACTTTGTCGGCAAAAAGTGGCAGTCTAGAGGAGGATCTGTTGAGAAAGAAAGCCAGGAGGCATAAGGGATCTGTCGAAAAAGGCTTTCTTTCTCCACAGATCCCTCTCTAGACTGCCACTTTTTGCCGACAAAGTGCTGAGTCGGCAAAACGCGGCAGCCATTTTTATGCAAATTAGGCACGGGATATTTAAATCTCTGCCTCATTTGCAATTTCAACCTGCCTACTCTGCATCCCTCTGCCAACAGAGGGATGCAATCCAGACATATCCAGAGTGTGGTGTACAGATTTCGGAGCATGCCATCTGCTATTTTCAAATAACGGAATGGCTGTGTAGATGCTTGCACTGTTATTTCAAAATACCACTAGTTATCTCAATATAGCGGTGCACTGTAGACGCACCCTAACTGATTCCCTCTTCTTACAAATTTTATTGTGTTAACGTATGATTGCGATGAGTCAATTAGATGACACAATGCTCTCTGTAAATGAACAGTGAGTGCAGAGGAGAGTAAATTTAATTAAACATCCTTTGAACTGTCACTGATTAAATCCTGATCCTATGTCAAACCAAATATCAGCGTCAGGTCTCTAATTGTTTCCTTAGCAAGAGATATCATAGTTCCTCCAGATTATTTACTAAACAGGAAACCTATAGTAGAACCTCAAAGTTACAAACACCAGTTACAAACTGACCAGTCAACCACACAACTCCTTTGGAACCAACGTCCGCAATCAGGTGGCAGTAATTACCACCTCCCCCCAAAAAAGAAAATGCAGGACAGTACTACGTTAAATGTAAACAATTACACAATAAAGGGAGTGTTTATTTTTTTAAATTTGAACAAGCTAAGGAAACTGTTTCTGTTCTTGTTTCATTTAAATTAGGATGGTTAAAAGCAGCATTTTTTTTCTTCTGCATGGTGAAGTTTCAAAGTTGTATTAAATCAAAGTTCAGTTGTAAACTTTTGAAAGAACCACCATAATGTTGTGTTTAGTATTATAAACATTTCAGAGCTACAAACAACCTCCATTCCCAAAGAGTTCTCAATGGAGGTTCTATTGTACATTTATTTAGTCCCTTTAATGTTTATATTATGTGTAAATAAACCAAGATTCTATTGGTTTATTTATTCTAAATCAAGTTTCTATTGAACTCAGTGGAAAATAATATGCTTTCTATATGTTTTTGAGCCATCCTTTAGAATTCTTTAGCAGGGATATAATTTTCTATTAAATTTTACAGGAAGGTCAAATATATGCTATAGGAAAGTAATCATTTTATTCAACGCTACAGAATTTTTTCATCAAGGAAATGTAAATTTCCACAAGGAAAATGGTTTTCAGGCAATCACATTGTTTATCTAGATCCTGTCAACAAAATATCAGAAATTTGCTAGCCTACAGGCTTTCTTGTCCTTCTTTCTGTTTCTGGACTCATTCTCAAAAGCAACATGCCCAACTGGTTATTTATCTGGTTTATCTTCTTGCTCCTGTTGGTTTCAAACCAATCATAGCCAGTCAGAGAGAGAAACTTATGAGAGGCCACTATTTTTTGTATAGGCAATGGCAGTGCAATCTGATTCATGAACTAAAAGAAAGGCACATTCTGTGCTCCTAGTGTTGGTTTTTCACTATTACATGATTATAGTTCAGATTCTGTGTGCATTTTTAGAGTAATCCCTCTTTTCAAAGGCTTAACATGCAGCTATGAACTGAGCATTCGAGGTTTCAAGATGATTTCTTTGGCTTGTGAGTCAATAATACTGGTTTAATAAAGTTACCCCAAAGGGTTTGTTTGTTTGTTTGTTTGATAAAAACAAAACAAAGAACATTACAACCCATAAGCTCTGTCTGAAAAGCATTCAGATTTTTTTGCAACACCAAACAGATGCAAGGAAGTGTACAAGGAAGACTGAAGTGTAATATGAGATAGTCTAATTACAAAGAAGAAGAAACCACTAACAAAAATTTTCTAAGTGTTTTACTGTAGATATTGATTAAAAATATCAGTTTTAATCATATGTGAAACTTCCATCTTGACTAGCCCATAAAATAAAGCAAGGCTGTCAAAATCACCTCACATTTGTTCAGATGGGAAACCAGAGACTCACCACAGTTGTAAGGCAAGTTCTAAAAGGCAAAACCTCAACTAGTGTAGACAGACATGCTGCTTACCCAACTGAGAACTTGGCCTGCTACCTTCAATTCATGTAGGTTGGCAAAAAAATTCTGCACACGGAGGTATCACCCTCAACTTTTTTTATTTCTTACTTTTCATTCATGTACGTGCTAAGCGTGAAGCTACCTATGCTTAATTTATTTAAAAAATGCATGACTGGAAATACATTTATTATAATACAAATAGAAAAATATTTTCCTATCAGCCGGTGTGCATGCCAACCTCCCAATAAAACTAATGGGATTATGTGTATTTACCAACAGAAAACCAACCACCTCAGACATCATAAGAATGTGTCACATTAAAGGAAATGGGAGTTGTGTGCTCACAACTTCTACAAACTTGGCATTTGTAAACCCAAATACTGCTCCCATTTAGTTCCCACTCCTGCCAGCTGATACATTTGGGCAGATTCCTGCATCCAAATCCCACTGATGTATTGAAGTCAAAGAAAAGCTAGGCAGTGCAAAGTTCATCCACGTGACCCAGCTTATAGGAGTGAGGCCCTATATGCACATGAAGAACAATAAGCGCCCCAAATACTGAATGCCCACTTGCAGAGAGCCAAAGCAGGAAGAGACCCTATGCTGGGGAGAAGCTATCCATATGAGTGCCCATGCCTCTCCAGTTTTGCAGGGAGGGAAAAGTGAGAAAGAAAAGATCCATGGACTCATGAAACAAAGTGCCAGTACCAATGGGTGCAAGTACTGTGAAATGGGAATGTTTTTTAAAAATGAAGGCTGAATGGTACAATAAACTTTAAAGTAAAATGCATTAGACTGAGGATCAGTGTCCCAAAGCTAGGTGTGGAAACCTCATTACTTAAGACAATTAACACTTTCATTGGACAAAGACTAGACAAGCACTAGTGATAGGCAACAAGCCGAAGTTGGCAAAATCATATCCAGTATGACTGAATAGGTCTTTCTTTGACTTCTCTCTTCAGTGAGTCTAACTACTTCAAGAGAAGGCATCAGATTCAATCCCATATGATCTCTAGCATGCACTGGTCTCCATGCCGACATAGGTTCTGTGGGAAGCTCTTGTAAATTACCTTGCTTGGAGCTTCAGGATTTGAGCTTTAGTGCTTGCGGTCTGAGGCTATGTCTAGACTGCAGTATTAAATTGGAAAAAGATATGCAATTTGATTTACTTTCAAAGGAGCCTTTTCCAAAAATTTCATGCATCCATATGACACCAAATGTCTGGAAAAAAGTGCTCTTTCAACACATCCCTTATGCCTTGTAGAACAAGGTTTATAGGGATGGTGAAAGAGCACGTCTGCTTTTTCATTTTTTTTTTGAAAAAGTGGACGCGTTCCTTGGATGCGGCGTTGCCAATGCAGTCTAGATGTAGTCTTAGAGTCACTATCAGTTTTGTTTGAATGAGCATTGCAGGATTGGGCCCATTACCTTTAGAAATGCATTCACAAGTAGGCAAACAGCGATTTTAAAAAAGGAAACTATATTTACCAAGATCAGCCTTTTCCTTTAGAATGTCTTTGAAGTTCAGGCCACAGTTGAGTGTGGATTGCCTATATCTCATCAGGGCTTCCTTCTGTCCATTCTTGCCCAGTTCCATGGGTGTGACGGGGTCAGCCCGGAGACCACACTTCCACTTGGAGAAATCGGAATGTGCCCATTTTGCCAAGTCTTCAAGCTTCACAGTCACCTTCTCTGAAACAGCAATAACTTCATCCTGCAAGATGTAGTCAAACAAGAACAGAGCATGTCATGTGGGGTTTATGATGAATGATAAGCTTGTCGCACTGCCTCTTTGACATGTTATTGGAAAATTTTATCTTGCTCCTGGCAGATCACTTTTTCTGTGATACAGAATATCCAATAACTCATGCAATTTGCATGCCATCTTAATGTCACTGTTAGTTGTTTATTTGGAGCAAATATTTATGTGATAAAAAATGTCCAAGAACATCAAGGCAGTAGTCCTAAAATGCATTTTAAATGTGTACTGCCAAAGTGCATTCTGTATATCCCAAAGGCTCGGATGAAAGCTTGCTTTTTAGGTGCAATTAGCTACAAATGTAAAAACTCATGGCTGGATGACTAATGGTTATAGCTAGTCCTCAAATAAATGGGCTACGTAAATCTTAGATTCTTAGAACTCTGACTCACCAGAAAATTCCTCTGTTTATGGTACATTTTCCCTTGGCTTATACACAAATATTGAATTTAACTTTTGTCCTAAAAATTAAATAAAACTATGATGTAATCCCAAAAGAAATACTTCATAAATGTCTTGTATGTTTCCCACCAAAAGAAACTCACATATTCTCATGTTTCTTAAAACTTTTTCAAGAACAGAAAATAACTGTATTTTTCTCTAATCTTAAGAATACAGTCTAAGAAAAAGCAATTTAATCTTAGTTTAGCCTGCTGAACATATATGTGAATTAAACATCTCTAATTGCTACATTTTTATCCTTCCAGGAAACAATCAACTCTTCTCGTCATGATGAATAAGCAAAATGGTTTATGGCTGCCTACAGTAAGCAGGGCTTGAGAAGGCTTCAGAAAAAGAAAAACCCAACTCCAACTCCTACTTTAGATCTTGAAACTTGTGATTTCTAAGTTCAATATTTGAAACAGTTGATGTTTTAACTTGAACTGACATTTACACCACACATTTCGAGATAAAACGTAGGTAATGTAGCCACTTTAAATGTATTAACCATAATCATTTCTTTTTTCCAAAATATACACAACTATTTAGGAATAGGAGGGGGGCAAAGAAAGAGTAAGTGAAATTCTTGCAGTTATTAAACAAATGCATGGTTGATATGGTTGATGTGTGGATTTGGGGGGGAGGGGGGTTGTTTTGTTTTGGCTTAATACATTCCTCAGGGGAGGGAGGGTGGGTATGTTTTGTTATAAGTTACACACAATATGAAACCTGCACAGTAGCTCTGGTAAAACAGAGATCTGAAATGTCAGTCTTCCTTGTATAACATCAAGTTGTTTTATAAGCAGTCATTTTCTATTACTTTTAGTACAGTAGCAAATATTTGCCCAAAAACAAATCAGACTCATATGCTAAGTAAATATTAGTAATGGAATCTTTCCCTTTATCATTGTGCTGAATATAAACTTCTGTTGAACAAACAAGCAGACAATATTTTAACTTTCTGCTTATGACAAATGTTATTACTTTGTAAACAATGCTGCATACTACATAGCACATTTTCAATGGATGGTTTCACCCAATTTCATTACACCATCCACTTGAAATAAAAGATCTGTAGTTGCTATGCATTTTATAGCCATTACATGGTGATTATTAAATGTCAGAGTGAAAAAATTGAGTCTGCATGAAGACAGACTTAACAGCTTCTGGATGGGTTCTTCTATATAGGATACTGAATGGAATCATTAAGTATCACAATTTCTTATACTGAATACTTAGAAGCAATCTATTTAGCAGCAGCTTTCAGAGAAATCTGACTTCTAGATTAGATATATGTTTGGTTAAAGTGTTATTTTCAAAATAACTTTCATGGCCAAATGATTATGATTTCAATTACCAGTTTCTTCATTTCCTTTCCAAGAACTGGTATGACTAACTTTGGCTAGCATACAAAGTTAGTCAAGCAAACAATCTATTAACTAAAAGAAAAGTACAATCACTGTAACATCATCAATGAGTAAACCTGTTTTTGAAACTACAACCGTCACACACATAGTACATGCAGAAACCATAAATCCAAGAAAATGAGTGGGAAAACAATCCATGTGTTTCACTACCAATTCACCAGCAAACTGACTCTGAAACATAGTTTTATGCCAGGATTTAGTTGGAAATTTGATAAAGAAGCAGAAAAATATGGAAGATACAAGAATCAGGAAACACAAAAGAGCATAAATCACGTGTTCACATTTCAAGTTTTGTGTGGCAGCAAAATGACCATGCAGCAGCCATAACCAACACATTTTATACTTCGTGTTGTCTACATGTGTGAATGCTAAGAAAAGAATCATTACAAAAGATGTCATGTGATCGCATTAGCAATTTGCAGAATGAATATTAGGACCATAAATACTGTTGTGGCAGCTAATGTAATACAAAAGGTATGCACCAAAAGGCACTTTGAATCAGATTAGCACATAAGGCAAGTATATGAATACAAACCATAACAAAAATTTATCTGGTTACTGTGGAAACGGATGCAATTAAGGATGTCTCATTTTCCGAACGTTTTATAGATGTGTGCAGAGGAAAAAACAGATCAAAATGCAATTAAATACATTGTGTGGAATTTTCAAAAGTACCTAAGTGACTTAGGAGCACAAATATCTTTGAAAATCAATGAGACATGTGCTCTTAAATCATTTAGCTGCTTTAACCTATAAATAATTCTTTGCCTCATTATCTATAAAGAAATTCTTAGATGTGATATTTTCAAAATGTTCTATGTTGGCCTGCCTCATCTCACATCAAAGTCGGGGGGAACAGTTTTAGGCTAATGCTGAATGCATTTGAAAGTCCTGTCCCAATGGCATGGGTTCAGAAAGGTAGCTAAGTGCACATAATTTTAAACACTTAGGATAGGATTTTCAAAAATGCGGAATGGAGAAAGGTACGAAAATCTCACGGACGTGCCTAAGTGAAGATAGGACTCTCCCATAGATTTTTTTAAAATCTCATCCTAAACAGTTCCATTAACCTTCATGAGACTACTCACATGCTTAAAGTTAAGCATGTACATAAATATCTTCCTGAATGGGGCCCTATACTGTGAATGTCACAGATCAGTAGCCAAGGCCACAGTAGAATCAGCAGAAAGGGGCTAAAGGACTATGGATTCACCTTGTTTAGTTTCCTTTTAATGCTCCCTTAGAGGTGGGATAGCAAGGGGGTTATCGCGCGCCTGCATCTTTAGGGAACAAGATGAAAATGGTTCAGAACTGCAGCCAATTGCACCTCAAGACCCTGATTCCACTGTCTTTATGAAGCAGAATCTCCCATTGCCTTCCAAAGTTTCTCTGATTTCAATGTGGGTGTTGTCTTTGATTAAGGCTACTGGAGCCAGAATTTGCTAGGGGCCTGGAGGAAAGCAAGACAGAGGTAGGCAGAATGCTTCCAGTGCCCAGAGGAGCAGGAATGCTAGTAATCCTAGCTCATGTGACCTGACTACTCCTGGTAAGGTCTCCTGCCACCTGCCATTGTGGCTAGAGCACTGGCATTGCCATGACCCCAACCTACCCAAACACACCTCCTCAGACAGCACTAACACCACCACAACTACTCTTGGGGAACAATGGATGCAGCACCCTAAGTGCCTCTGGTGATGAGTGCTGGAGATGGGGAGGCTCTCTGGTGCCTCTCTAGTGCAGTAGCTGTAATCTGCCATTTGCGTTATTAATGCAAAGACATGTTAACCTGAATTTTGCCATCTTTAATCAACAACATTCTCATTGAGCTCGTCTGGGCGTTCTGAGCTACACTGGGTGGCAGAATTTATCCCTGCACTAATGCAAATCAATGCAGATCTCCACGCTGGTGCATCATCCCACACCATATTAAACTGGAGCACAACCCTTTAAGTGGGCTCATGAACCTACAATGTATGTTCCGGCATGATCCGTCTCAGTCCATTCTTACTTGCCAGGCAGTAAATCTTAAAAGCAAAACACAGAAAACATCTATATTGGTACCTCCAGCACTTCCTTGACTGCACTGAAAATATTTGCATATGGAAAAGGACCGTTTGTGGATAAACAATTATTTTGTTCCATGCCAGGATAGATTTGTAGCAAGGGAAATCCAGCTCCATGTATGGAAAATTTGGGCTGCTGATACTCTATTTAAGGCCCTTCTCTTTAGCCTGATCTACCTCTTAATACCCAAACAAGCAAAGAAGATTATCTATTGGAGGCAACGAGGTTACAAAGCACGATGGTTAAAAACAACTATGACTTGTCCACACTATAGCTATTCCCAATCCAACTGGCGGAGCTGTGCTAGCTGTGACTTACAGGTCTGACCTGGTTGTTCCGTAGACAATCAGGGGTATTGACAGCCTCTGTGTGCACCTGGTCAAGATGCAGGGGGCAGCGCTGTGCTCCTGGAAGGGGACAGAGCCTTGGCAGAAGGGGCTGGGCTGGAGACAGCCAGCCCCCCCATGCTGCCCAGAGCATGCTGCGCCTTCACAACTGCCAGAGCCGACCAGAGTGAATCATGTGGCACTTAGGGTTGCCAGGTGTCCAGTATTCACCCGGACAGTCCGGTATTTTTGCCTCCTGTTCGGTAAAAAAATTCAGAGAATACCTAACACCTAAAATGTCCAGTATTTTCTGATTTTTTTCCCCGGCCAGTTGGCAAAAATGCTGGGCACCTAGCAACCCTACAAACACTCAGCACCTGGCCTCTCCCCCTTCCCCTGCTGACGCCCCCCCCCCCCCCCCCCGGCTCCCAAAACCCCCAACCCCAGCCCCCATGCTTACCTGGTTCTGCAAGGCTGCTGGCACAAGATGGCTGCCAACTAAGGGGTCTTAGTGCATAACTGCTCCCCTGTTCTTATCCCTGCACTCACTCTTAAAGGGGACATGCTGTTTTATTTTAATTTTTTTTTCTCTACAACTTTGGTCCCCCCCCCTTTTTTTTCTTAAACAGAATTTTTTCACTGTGTTTTTTTGGGGGGAAGAGGGTTCGGTATTTTTGTTTGCCACAACTGGCAACCCTAGTGGCACTCCGGCAGCAACTTAAAGGGTCCAGGGCTTTAGCCACTGCTGCAAATGCAGTAGCAGTGACAGCAGCTGGCAGCCCCGAGGCCCCTTTCAATCATTGGACCCTGGGACAACTGCCCATTTGTCCTCCCCGCCCCCCGTCAGCAGCCTGTAGACAAATCCTATGTTGTGATGCCACCCTTCGTGAGCATTGCAGGGTTTTCGAATCTGCAGCCCTAGATGCTGATGCAACAGCAACACCAGAGGGGTGAATTTCCCAGATTTGTCTTACTAAGGGATATTAGCTTCAAAGCCTCTTTGTAGCCATTAAACAAAACACAAACACCCATCCTAACATTCAAATAAAAGGCTAAAGAGACACGCGGGTCTAGGTTGGGATTTGAATCCAATAGTCTGGCAAGGGAAAAACAAAGCAAGATTCCTGGACTTTCTTCTAAGTCTTTTAAACAGCTTCTAAGGTATGTGTTACCCCTATTTTGTGTTCTCTCGATGGACCATTCCCAGCCTGCTATAGGAAAATGGTGCCCTGGGAAAATGTCTGTTTTGGTGCTTCTGATCCAGGTTGCCTCTCTGGTCTTGCCCCCATCATCCCTGGTCCCCAATTCCTCCCCCAGCCTCACCCATCTTCCCTAGCCCCTACTCCTCCCCAGCCATTGCCCTCCCACCTATGGCCCTGCTCCTCCCCAGCCAATACCCTATCACCCGTGGCCCTGCTGCCCACCCCCACTACTCCAAGTTCCCTCCCTTGACCTTGAACTCAACCCACAGAGTCTGGACAACAGTGCCTTGAGCAGTTGCCCACATCACTCACTCCTAAGGCCAGCCCTGACATTCTGCAAGGCAAATACATTTGAATTAATTTAAAAGTAAAAAAATGCAACTTACCTTCCTCCTCCCCCCTATTGCATATCTGAATGAGTCCTTCCTGTTTTTGGAATAATCTAACAAAACATACTTTGGGAGTGCTATGAGCAACATGGTTACATTTGCACAGCTGACTCATGGAGAAAGGCATCAGGCTATTCTATGCTTTAAAGCACAAACCAAGTACCTCCTTCTGTTTTATGCAATCTCGTCTTATATGAAATCATACTTTAGATATGCTCCCTCTTGCTGGACTTAGTTTGTTACTCTGTTCACAATGATTTAAAACCATTGAAAGTCACAGGAGTCTTTTTCAATGAGTTCCGTAGGCTCTGGATTAGTCCCTTTGCAAACTCATCTTAGCTTTGATATGTGCAATTCCAGCTAAGGGCCAGACTTTGTAACTCTTACTCATGATGGTGAACACTTACAAACTCATACAAATAGTCACACTGACTTCAATCAGGGGAGTAAACACACAGCAGTGGGAGCTGGAGCTACATAGTTGAAACCCTAAAGGATCGGAATCACAGCTTTGGTTACAGTGTGTAGAAATATTTACCCTTTGTGAGATGGTTGAAAAAGTGCTTGAGTCTGAGTTTCTGCACTGTGGGGTTATTGACATGTTCCACTCTGGTAAATAATTCAGGTTACAGACTGATATAGCTAACGGAATTAACTTAAACCTTGATTTCTGAAATTGACTCCATGCAGATAGATCCCTTTACCCACGTGGACTTCAATGGAAATCAACCCAGGGTTCCATCAACACAGTCAATTAGTTTGAAAAATATTAGTCTCTCTCCCCCCAGGCAGACTAAATTAACATTAAAGAAAGAGCAAATTTACAATCAGGATCGATGACTGGGATAGGCAAATGCTTTAAAGTGTCCAAAAAGCACATTTGGTTAAAAAGTCAGCTTATGCGTTTGTCCCTTAAAAGCTGAACCTAGTGTGTTGCGTCTATTCACACTGCGGCATTCATTCCGCCAAAGTCAGTTTGGAGCCCCTGGATAGGATACTAGATCCCGGTTTGATCCTTGACAGAGCAATTGCCCAAGTTCACACTTTCTCAGTCACTCCCTCTACAGAATGGGGGTAGTAATCATGTTTATCCCACTTTACAAAGCATGTTGAGTTTTATGAATGAAAAGCTGTATCAGTAAGAAGGGCCCATGGACCAAAACCTCACTGTATACAACAATTCACAGCATGTAGGGGGCTTTTTCAAGCTGCAAAACAGATAAGAATCAGTGTACCAAGTTCTAAATGCTAAATGATCAATGTTTATCCTTGAAAACAAAATAGATTTGGATTAGCATTTCCAAAACTTGACTTGTGGCTTTAAGCCTCATATGCTGGCTGCTCCAACTGAACCAATGTAAAGGGGACTGATTTTCAAGGCCTGAGCACTTCTTTCTTCCCAAAAACAAACAAACCAACCAACCAACCAACCCCAGGCTACTTTAAGGTTTCCTAAATTAGGCAACTGAAAAAGGTGACTCCCCAAATCACTAGTCAATTTTAAACATCTTTGCCTTTGTTTTTACAGGGCACCTTTCAATATTTCAATGCCGAAACCACTACACATTTTTCTATTCTCTGGTGTTTTGTTAAAACCCAAACTAGAAGGGACATCTTTTGAGCAAGAAAATGAAAATGAGTAGGACTTTTTCTTCAACGGAATTGATTTCAGCATGATGCAAGTAATGATAGTCGAGTGTCCCTCATGGCATTATAACATCTCTGGGAATTTTCACAGTACCAGGCACAACCAAATTATTAATCTCTTGAGAGCATGGAATCCCTCAGAAAATCAACAAATCCTGGAATCAAACACAGTGAGGCCTTCTTAACTATTTGACATACATTGTTCCATACCTATTTCTACAGATTCCCTGGTTATAAAAAAACCCTTAAATAAGATGACAAGTTAATAGAAATGTTAAATAAATAAATAAAAACAGGTATACCATGAATTATGACTACCAAATCTTTAGAAGATTAAAGAAATCTGCTCTATACCCATTTATGTCATCCATAATTATATCTCCATATAAACATGAAAAAACACCCAAGTTGATTATTGCATAAATATATTGAACTCATATCAGATTAACTATGCTCTGAAGAGATATATTTATGAAATCTCTGTTGCATGGTAAGACTTTAATGAAGGGAATTTACAAATTTTTCCTACCACAATGATCTTAGGTCTGTGACAGAGGTGAATTTCAACTCTTGCTTGGAAATTAGATTTATCTCTACTGCCCCCTTAAGAATATTGACCAGACAATGGGAATATTTTCCCTGTACATGCAGTTGTCTAAATCTTGAAATAACTGACTATAAAAGGAGCCACTTTTTTCTTCTATCCCAGTAAAATGTGGTATCTAGTGAGACTATAATTGTAATACATCTTACAAGCCTCCAGAGTGAAGTAAAATATTTTCTACTATCAAGCTGGGGTGTGGGGAGAGGATTAGAAAACACACTGATACAAATGATTCTTTCTTGTATTCTGGTTTTAGCCCATCTGAAGGTGTCAGATTATCATTTTCAGAGGCGAAGTTCTGGAGAAAGGGATGGTACCTCTTTGAGAGCCATTATGCTAAAATACGTTATTGTTGTCTAAGCAACCATAACAGCCTCCTGAAAGCACAAAACCTTATATTGCCTGACTCAGCAGATGGTTGGAAGGCTTATATCCAAGGAAAGAGATCAGGTAGTTGAACAGTTTAAAACAGATTATTATTTTTTTGAAAAGACAAATTAACTCTTGGAAGGCAGATTGCCACAAGGCAACTTGGTGTGACTGTACAACTTTATTCAAAGCAGGCAGACCATGCATCACAACTTCACACTCACTGCCAATAACTAGGTTTTTTTTTAAAAAAAAAGTGAAAGCAGCTTTTTAAAAATTATGGCAACTAAGATATCTCAAAACTTTGACATGCTGAGAATGTTTTCACTCCAGTGCTTCCAGGGGTCATTTAAGGAATTCTGGAGGTCAAGAGTGATTTGAACACCTGCTCGGCTGTCTACTGAATTACTGATCTAGTAACATCAAATATAAGGCTTAGAGAAACAGGGGACATACTGTAAAAACCGTTGTTGATAATTATAGGAGACACTGTGTGCCATTTATCTGATCAGTATAATTTGCTTCAGAAAAATATCTTCAGGTTTTGTTTGTTTGTTTTTTGTAAACCTTTTCCACAATAGATAGCTGGGGATGCATATTTTACAACCCAGGGTATTGTTGCCGAAAACACATTCACCCATAGGAGTTCAAAACACAATTAGACTATTATGGACTATAGTCACTAAGAAACATAGAGCTGTATATTCCATTTTGACATAAAGGGCTCTGTTATCGTCTTTATTTACACCTCATGTATTTTTTATTTTTCTGCAATTTAGATGGAAATTGATACTGCATGATCCTCATGTAAATTACACAAAATTGTTTTTGTTCTTGCCCCTAGAACCGTGTGCACACTTTGATCACTTTGGTAGGTGTGAGGACTGTGGTACAAGTCCAAAAAGGGGCGGGGGGGGGGGGGGGGAAGGGGAGATATTATCTTAAATTATCAAGTTAATGTACAAACAAAGGGAAATCTCAAATATATTTTGTGCATGCAGCTTTAACTTCAGCTACCCACTGTCAGCAGATTACTATAGGTCACGGCATACTTACTTATATAGACCCAATAACCAAAGTGTCTGAGCACCTCTCATCTATAATTAAAGAAGTTATCCATGGTGCATCCCTGTTACTTAAGAGAGGTATTATCACTCCCACTTACAAATAAGGAACTGAGGTCTGGAGAGATAAAATGATTTACCCAATGTCACACCTGAAGTCTGTGACAGAGCTGAACCTAGGTCTTCAGAGTCTCAGCCAATAGTTTTAATCACAAAACCATCCTCCCTTCAGTGACCTCACTAGCATGAAAGGGGTAAGGAACATTTCTATCAGAGTAAATCATTCTTAAACAAACTCTCCAATGTAGGCAGCATCTACCTTCTCCCCTCTTCAAGCTAATTAACTCTGGCTATTGTAGGCAAATACTGTTGAAGGCATTAAGGCCATAAATCAGTTCATGACATTTATGGCTCTATTCCTGAAGAGTTTTGCTTTTTAAAGAGACCAACATTAATAATTAATAATTATTAAAATTAATAATCCTCATCTCAGAATATGAAGCTCCAAAGTATGTGTTCATCCCTTGTAGCAGAGCAAGTTGCCTTACAGTGGCAAAGTAGATGCCATATTAAATCTCTAGAGCACATGAAGGCTTGGGATGTCATTTAATCAATAATAATACTTTGTATTTCCACTGAAAGCATTTTGCAAAAAGCCACAGATTAAGCCCAACAGCATCTAAATGAGGTAGGTACCAGTCCTCCCATTTTGCAGATGTTTACACTGAGGCACAATGGAGTTATGTGATTTGCCCAAGATCTCATGGTGAGCCAGTAGCAGAGCTAGAAATGCGCTGACTGATCAATTAGGTGCTTTACCAAGCAGATAATGCTTTCACTTTTCACCCTAAAATCCTCATTTGGCACATCATATCCAAACAACCCTCTCACTGCCTCTTACACACTGTGATTCCAGCACATACTCATGCATTTTGGAGGGCATCTGGGCAAATAGCTTTCTTAACTAAGCAACTAATTTGTCAGTTACCCATAAGAGGCAAGCACGTGGGGAGGGAAAACCTATATATGCACATCAAAATCACATTTATTTGATCACCATTTTTCAGCCAAGCACTTGAGAGCATTGTATAAAGTCTGAACTGAAAATACATACAGCACAGGAAATTACATGACACAGGAGAATTTTATAGGCTATAACCTTTAAGCTATATTCTTGGCCAGTTTTAAAGGGAAACACAGATCTGATTTAATACAGGTGTTGTTCCCATTTCTCTAATTTGCATACTGGTGTATGTTTAGTTTACATATTTGTTTGCAACTGAATTATGTTCAAATGCAAAGCCTGGGAGCATTAAGACCCATCATGTAGCTCTTAACCTATTGGGGTCCATAAACAAGGCAAAGACATAACACGAGGGATCTTAGTAACATAATTAAAACGATGTGGGATTCTATTCCCTTGGCATTAATACATCTTTTGTGCAATCTCCTCTCCATGATTCAGCATTTGCAAAAGGAATCTCGTAAAATGGTAAGGAATGGAGTGTTACCGGCTCTTTGTGGGATACTAGTAAATCTGGTCTGTGATGCTTTTTTAGAGAGATGAGTGCAAACACTTAGATTTCTGATTTCTATAGCAACTGTTGTGTTTTCCTGAACAGAGGTTCAAATTGAATTTCTGTGTGCCAGTGCAGATAGAAGTTATGACCAAGGAGAATATAGGTTTCACTCAGAATGTTTTCTCATCAGATGGGCTATGCATCTCAGGTAGTTTTTTTAGATTAGGCAAATTGATAAGCAATTCATTGCTAATTTTCCCGAGTACTGTTACAGTTTGAAAAGGTTTCCTTGCAGATTACATAATTATATTTTTTTAAACAAAGAGTACATTGCATTAGCAGGTTTAAATTATGCAAGCATATTCTTTTGTCTTTTGTTGTATTGTGTTCTATTGTGCTGGTAAAACAATATGTGCTTTAATTAGCAAATATCTGTAAATAATTTACTTGCTTTTCATACAACAGAACAATGGAGCCAATTTTCACATAGATCTACTGAGCATGTGAAGATTTCTTGCCAGAATCTTCCATTGTTCAATATCTATATCAATTTGCCCGTCATTCATAGCCAACACTGAGCAGTGCAGAAAGAAAGTAAAGTTCTTAGCTCACCAGTGGCAGCCCCATCACAATACACCTCAAAGGAGACTTGTTTGTTCAGACTAAAATATCTTCAAAATGAAAACAGACTATTATCTAGAACCCTGGCACCTTCCCACAGCAACTTGGATGGCTGCCAATATTAAGGTCACTGGATTAATGCTGTAAAACGCTGATGTCCTTCTGACCTTCTGACTACATTTTAGCTACAAAATAAAAAGCTCAACTTGATCTGACACTATCAATCACACATACATTAGTCCCTACAGGCTGGAAAACAGGGTGTGCATCCACACCCATACACGCAAAGAAAAATCTGTCTAAGATATATGATTGTTCTAAGGCATAAGGCATTGTTATTTTGAATATGAATGAAAGATCCAGCATCAGCATTTCAAGAATATTTCAGTTATGCATTTCCCAGAACTCCATTTCTGGACAACTAATATAAATACTGCTCTTGTAGTGTAGAACTTCTTCATGAATAAAACCACAGAAGAACTTGAACAAGAACATACTTTCTATACCATATGCATAGTGTTTGAACATTATTAAAAATGCAAAACCTATGTATGCTTTACTCTCCTGCGCAATACAGTAATTATGATTAAGGGCCAAACAGCACAAAAAGAGCCAATTTATCTTCCTTGTGCTTAGGAATACTATTGTGTAACTAAGCAACTAAAGACAAAATATAGTCTAATTAATTCACTTCTATGCTTATTTAAAAGACACAATTAGAACATTTTTATTTTCCAGCCTGCACAGTATCTCAACATGCTTGAGGGTGTAGCATATAAAGCCTATTATTCTCAAAAGACAAGAGTTTAATGTTTAGTGCCACTGATCAAGCTAGGAACAGCAACTATGGAGCACAGTGGGTACATTTTACATTCTGAATACAGTGAGAAATGAAAGATAAGGGGAAAAATATCTGCTTAAGTGACCATAGACACCAGATTGCTGGCTAATGGCTAGCAACATGTGGCTTCACTGAGTAGCATCATTCCCGCTTCTTCCTTTGCTAGGCTGTGTCTAGACTGGCAAGTTTTTCCACAAAGTCATCTGCTTTTACGGAAAAACTTGCCAGCTGTCTACACTGGCCGTTTGAATTTCCGCAAGAACACTGACGATCTCATGTAAGATCGTCAGTGTTCTTGCGGAAATACCGTGCTGCTCCCGTTCAGGCAAAAGCCCTCTTGCACAAATCATTTGCGCAAGAGGGCCAGTGTAAACAGCACAGAACTGTTTTCCGCAAAAAAGCCCCGATCGCAAAAATGGCGATCGGGGCTTTTTTGCGGAAAACTGCGTCTAGATTGGCCACGGACGCTTTTCCACAAAAAGTGCTTTTGCGGAAAAGCATCCTGCCAATCTAGACGTGCTTTTCCGAAAATGCTTTTAACGGGAAACTTTTCCTTTAAAAGCATTTTCGGAAAATCATGCCAGTGTAGACGTAGCCCTAGTGTATGTTACTGGTAGGGAGAGACAAAAATATAAAGAGTGGGCATGCAGTTGCCAAAACCATGATCTTTTATGACAGATGTCATACCTCTAACGTTGCAATTATAGCGCACCTGATTTCCAAAGCTGCATTCAATTGAGCAACAATACACTGGTGATTGATGTTATTAACATTATTTTAAAACCATCCTTTAATAACAGTACTCTGCATATTTGAAATTTGTTATCTTAATTGATGTGTACAGACCTGGATGCAAGATACACTTTCTGAAGTCTAAGGCTCATTTCTAATTTTAAATAAGAGTACACCAATCCCGACTTAGATTGAAAAAAAAAACCATTAGCATGCAAGTGTAATAGTAGGGAAAGGTGGCAATGCATGACCATGTATCTGAGGATGCAATCAGTTGTTCAAGGCCCTGGTTTTGCCACCCTTACTTATTTGCATAGCACTTACTCATGTAATAATCACACTGAAATCTGGGAAATTCTTTGAGAAACAAATTACTACTCCGCACATGTAAAAGGTGAAAGAATCTGACCCTCCACAAATAAAAGATACACTTGTTGCTTTTCTAAACTGTCTCAAAAAGTCAGTCTTGTATTTATAAAACAACATATTTTTAACAGTGAAATTTGGGAAAATAGTCTGAAAATACAAAATACTGTCTGATTACAGGGATAGGGTGGTGAGCAAGTTACTACTTGTGTGAGTAAAAGTTACACCATCAGCTCATCATTTGGCAAGGTAGACTGACTCAGTGTTTGATATCTAAAAAAGCTAGATTTAGCTACATTCACTTCAAGTAGTTCATAACAAATGGTACCGTATAAGTAGAAGTAAAATTAATAACAATGTATTCAAAGGAGTGACATTTCAGACTAAAAAAATTAGTATTTTTAGCTTGTACATTCCCTATCAAATACCATGCGTACATTTAATGAGCTCTGCTTTTCATTTTTTTTAAAGAATAGGCTAATTAATGCTGACAGCTTTAAAAACATGAAAATACAAGTTGCTAACAAGCATTGTATTCTAACAGAGCTTCTCCAAAAAGGTCAGTGTTTTATAGGGCCAAATTTTCCCTTCTGTGGCTTGCAGAGGAGAGGGTTAAATGAGCAGAAAAATCTGCAGAAATCTTTAGCTACAATTCCATTGAATTTGTGGGGTGTGGGTAAGTCAGTGTAGCATCACCACCAGTTTGCTTTGACCTCTGTGAGTACCTTTGGATCTATATGGCTTGGGGTGCATAGGCTGAGTCTGGGAGAGATTCAGGGAGGGCTGTAGACTTGGTATCAGGAGGGTATGGAGGGGCAAAATCAAGGAAGAACTGCTTTCATGGCATCAATTTCCTGCAAATCCACTAGGAACATTCCCTCTCCAGTCTCCCCTCCCCCCCAAACATCAGATTACATTGACACAGTCTGCACAGGTTTATGCAAATTCACACTTGACACTTGCAACTCTCCTTGAGGCTTCAATCCAGCAAAGCACTTAAGCACATGCTGAACTATCATCATGCGATTAGTCCAACTGACTTCAAAAGGACTTGTCCTGTGCTCAGTTAAGTATCTGCTTAAGTGCTTTGCTGGATTGGGGCCTACAGGAGCTGGCCACTAGGCATTTCAGGAACTCCTGGCAACATGACTCAGTAAGGTCTCAAAAAGTAGTGCTGTGAATACCCCAGGAGCTGAAAGTTAAGTTTTCCCCTGGAACTTGGGACCACCACCAGAGGCAAACCAACTTTCACTCATCCTCTCGCTAATGTCAACCCTCCCACTGATTACATGGTTGGGGGAGGTGCATGTATGCACTGAAAAGCATTTATATGATTTAGCCCACAGATTCCAAAACATGTAATGGCATTTTTCCCCAACTAAGAGCAAATCTCTGCTGTAGGATCTGTATGGGCAAATTATATTGTGCTCTTCTCACATGCCTGGTGTCTTGTTAAGAAGAGCTCTGTCCTATAATGGAGATCCACTGTGTATATCAGAGCACTAGAATTTGTCCTGAAATTAGAAAACTACATGTTTGAAAGTTTGAGTTCCTCTCCAGATAAACAAGTAACTCTTACTGACATTCTCCAAGGCTGTGTCTAGACTGGCCAGTTTTTCCAGAAAATCAGCCGCTTTTCCAGAAAAACTTGCCAGCTGTCTACACTGGCCGCTTGAATTGCCGCAAAAGCACTGACTTCCTACTGTAAGAAATCAGTGCTTTTTGCGGAAATACTATGCTGCTCCCGTTCAGGCAAAAGTCCCTTTTGCGCAAAACTTTTGCACAAAGGGGCCAGTGTAGACAGCTCAGATTTGTCTTCCGCAAAAAAGCCCCAATTGCAAAAAATGGTGATTGGGGCTTTTTTTTTTGCGGAAAATTGCGTCTAGATTGGCCACGGACGCTTTTCCGCAAAAAGTGCTTTTGCGGAAAAGCGTCTTGCCAATCTAGATGCTCTTTTCCATTAAAAGCATTTCTGGAAAATCATGCCAGTCTAGACGTAGCCCAAGAGTGCACAGAAAGAACATCAGCATAAACCTAACATAGAGGCTCTATTCTGCTCTCATTCCCCTAACTCTAAATGGGGTTACATATGTGTAACCAGAGAGGTTAATTTTGGGATATTAATACCTACACTTTCAGTGAACTATGAGACTGATCCTGCATTTGTTGCACATTCAAAAGTCAGTTGAAGTCCACTGAGTTTTGCTTGCTTGATTGTATAATGAAGCTCTACTGCCCCATCCAGCATATTTAACTATAAGCATATGAGTAGTTCTATTGGCATCAAGGGGACTGCAAAACATGCTTAAAATAGAGCCTGTGTATTAGTGGTAGCAAAATCCAGTTTTACCAGCACAGAGAGTTAAATATAGATACAGTTGATGGATAAACGGGATGTAATAAACCCATCTCTGATTAGCTCAAACATTTGGCAATCAGATAAAATATGCCATCAGGAATTTCTGAGTAACATAACCATTACACACCTACTTTGCTATTTCTTCTATGAGTACCCACTGACTGAATATTACAATGGTGAAAAATTGTTCATTAGTAGTGCAGATGCCACATTTAGAAAAGGCTGGTACTACTAATCATCAAACGAGCAAAGATATCTGCTCCTGACAATAATTATACCTCTGACTGGCTCGATCAACAGTTACAATCAGACCAGTTGCTCTGCTAATAAACAATTTTATTCACAACAAGTGTCTCTGTTGACCTTTGACATCACAGAAAGCCTTTGATAAAGCAGATTTACAATACACATAAAAGTGCAATCTCCATTTATACCAGTTTTCTCAATGCAAGATAGGGAGTTTTAATGCATCTATTTCTTAAACCAAGAAGAATGTCTTCTTTATGGTTATAAATTACTTATAGCTCAAGAATACCATTTCCATACCCAGAAAACATACAAAATCTCTCTGTTCCAAACACAGCCCTGCCTGTGCTTTAGGAATAGATGTTAATGTCACTTAACATAAAATAATTATTACTCTGGTTTAATGACTTAAAATAACAGTACTAGGTACAAATACAGTATGTTTTCCTTAAGTAACAAATTGCCAATCAACATGAAGCCTTTTGTCTTTTAGCTGCACGTTTCTGAACAGATCTTTTTATCATTCAAAACTATTTAAAATCAATGATAAAAACATGTCAATGTATATAAACAAGTTAATGGAGTAAGTGAAAACAAAGTACATTTCTTAATGAGAGTGTTATGTTGCCCTCTCTAGGCCCTGGCTCTAAATGCTGGTTTCTGTAGGCTCTCTGCCAAAGAAGTATCTGTGTGAGCTGTTGCTGTTTCTTGCTGCTGCTGTTACTCTGCTAATGAATGACTAACTTAGGCCAGAGGAGAAATGACATCACTGGGGTGTAAAATAGTACTGCATTAGGAAACTTTCCACCTGCTTTACATTTGTCATAATTATTCTATACAATGCAATAATCATTTGCATAATTCTAAGGCATGCCATTATCTCAATTGAAAATTGTTTTCAAATGGTTGAATAATTCAGAATGACATCAGTTAAAGCTCTAATGAAATATACAAGTATAATCATACTGCTAATTACTATCAGTGTTTGCATTTTTTTAAAAATCAAATCATGCATAATATTATGAATGTACATGCAGCTGAGAATGACTGCATAGCAGGACCATTCTTATATGTAATGGCAGGATTAATGTTCTCTGATGTTCATACCACAGTAACATGATCTGACCATTACAGCATATTAAAATGATTTGTGCCCATTTCCCCACCCCTTCTCAGCCAAAACTCTTTCATTTAAAAACACACACACACACACACCTATATGGCTTCTAAATATTCACCAGGAGCAGTTTTAGGAACATCCATCCTTGGTTGTAATTTTTTAATCTTTAAGGAAAGAGTCCTCAGTTTCAATTGTGAATACCGAAATTAAAATAGGTAAGTGGTCAACTGAGAAGAGGTTTACAAGAAATGTTTCAAATACATTTTCGAAAGAAGTTACCACAAAATGTCTAATAAAATTCAGAATGATTTCCTGTCTGGTTTAGCAGAATGTCTACTACACGTGTAGTCCTTTCTGGATATTTAATCCTCCCCTTTTCCAGATCACAGCCCATGTTGAAGTAATAAATTTGAAAAGCAAATAATAAGTACTAGTAAGGGGGAGGGGAAGAGAGACAGCTGCACAGGAAAGTTGGACAGGGGGAGGGGACAGAGGCACTTTCAGTAGAAGAGAGGTCAACCTGTTAATGTTTTTCAATACCCTCTCCATGCTCCAAAATGTCAGCTCTTAATTATTGACATCAGAAAAGATGGGCAATTTAAAAAAAAAATAAAGTCGGACAGCGGAACTACATGTTAATTTCAGAAGAAGCAGTGGATAAGGGAATATTTCAAAGGTTACAGTAATTAAGTAACATATAATAGGAATGGGTAACCCGATACTTCGGGGGGGGGGAGCTTGAGAAAAACTACAATTAACTCCATCAGACTATGGACTGTTGAAGGCATTGGCAGCTCAATTTGTATGGGGGCTCACTGTGGAAATAAGGAAGGCTTCCAGTCACTTCCCCCTATGCTTTGGGAAGCTGAAATATTATTGCAGCCACATCTGGCTATTTCTGAGCGCTCTTTAACTGGCCATCTCTCCGCATAAACATAGCGCCGTGTGTACACCCCACTGAAATAGTTCCTCAATAACACAGTGCAGTCAGCTGACTAGAGTAGCCAGCAAAATTGCGGTCACACATGAAATTACAGAGCTAGCAGGCTACACGGTAAACGCAATCTCTGGGTTCCAGCCCTTGGCTCTGAACTGACGGAGGCACTTCTGATCAAACTGTCCAGGGTGAAATTGACAATGGGCTGTCCCTAATAGAAGTAACTCAAGGAGACTGCAGGAGAAACCAAACGGCTTGACTTTAGCATTAGCCTTTAACTCATTGCCTCCCTCCCGCCCCCCTGTCTTCCTGGAAAATGCCCACTTTTTTTCATAGTCATTTTAAACTAGCCCATCTAGTGAAATGCACCAGCACAGAGAGATCGTTGTGAATGCTTAACGTGTTTGTGCTGGTTACATGACTGCTTTGAAATACGCCCAGGCATATCTGCAAGTTATTTGAATGTATTATTCCAGTACCTGTCATTTATCACTTTATTCAACACGTCTTTGCCAGCTCAATAGCTTTGATCTCACTCAGCCACCATTTCGTAATTTCCGCCCTCTTAAATATATCAAATACTAAAAAAATGTTAACGATATCTAAACCCAGCAAATCCCCCGGCCCCTAGCCAGCCACTGAAATCCGGGGGTGGGGGAGAACATAAAACACCACACACAGCATGTGACGTTCCCAGAGCATCAGCAATGAGTGAAAAAAAACCATTTAAAAATCCTTACATTCCTCCCCTCCCCATAAGTTATTTGACTAGGGTTTATTTTAAAGAGCAGACGAGCTGCCCCCCCCCCCCCCGTAAAGCTGCCATCGAAACTCTTACAATGGCAAACAGCTCGAGCCCTTGTTTGTGACACTGTCCCTTTAAAAGAGCCTTGCGTTGCCTGCAGAAGGGAACATTTCAATCCTGTCTTTTAATAAACATTGGGGGGGGGGGGGCAGTCCGCACACACACTCACACACAGACACACACAGCCGCGCACATACACAGAGAGGCAGAGACATGTTTTACCACCTCGCCATGGTCACTATTTCTGCCCTGGGGAGTATCTTCTGGGAGGAAATAAAGTTTGGAGCTGGATAAAAGTTGCCGGCTAGTCCTCTCTTCCCACAACAGCTGGAGCTCCGCTATGCAAATCGGATCCTCTGGCTTACATCTTACAAAGAAAAAGTCGCCAAGGGACAAAATTCTTGGTCTGCCTTCAAGGTGGAACTGAAAAGCCTTGTAGAAAATGTAAGGACCGTGCAAGCCACACGGAGAGCCGACCCACTGCAGGGAATACAAAAAAATCAAGTCAATAAAATAAATATAATCATCATAATAAATAAGACAATCGCATATAAGAACACAAATAGGCTGGAGGTGGGAATAACATCACCTAAAATAGGGAGTCAGGCAGTAGCCAGCAAAGATTCCCCCCCCCCCCCAAACAAATAATAATCCTCTATGTGATAATAATCTGTGGCTATGTATGATCAGCGAAGGAATTGTAAAAGGGGGGAAATGCCATTTGGGGTGCAGAGGGGAAAAGTTTACTGGAAAGTTTGTTGGTGGGGTGCTGGGGTACGGGGGGCACGGCTGGAGGGGGGGCCGGGCAGAGAAGCGGAGGAGAGACGAATACCTGGACTGAGTTGGGCTCCATCTCGACGTTCTGAATTGATTGAACTCAACATTCTCTCCAAACTTGTTGGCTTGAATGGATTGCATCAGGTCCTGGCAGGGTAAAGCTCTCTTCGCCAGCAGCCAGCCCGAACCCTCAATATAAAACCTGAACCCCGCCTTCCCAGCTCACCTAAAATGACCAGAAAAGCAGCCTAATATTTTTCCTGGCCCCCAATTTCCCAGAGATGTGGAAACGACGAGTTTTTAATCCCGATTGCTGCCTGATCAAATTGGCAACATGGGACGGGGTTGAATCTAAGAGTAAGACAGAGACGGAGGGATCAAGGCAAAATTGAGATCGAGAGCCTGAAAAAAACATTGCAAAACTGGAGATTGTGCGGAGACTCGAGTTAATTCTTGCAAACCCCTAATGATGAAGGACAGGATCATGGTTTCATTTTTTGATCGGCAAAAAACTGCCATGTTCAGCTGCGGATCTGACAGGACCTGCTTGTATATGTCTAATATAAAGAACATTTCCTGCAGAGATTCTGGGGCGCAGCTCGTCTTTCTAATTCTCTTTAGCAGATTTGCCTTTATTAGACATGTAGATTTATCTGATAGTTAAATTACGCTCCCTTACTGCCATATTTTCAAGGAACTTAATACGTTACATTAGCGGCTTGGTGCCTGTTTTCTGTGAGAGAGGGAGAAAGTGGGTTATCGATTATATAAACATATAAATATTAATGCATTTGTTCGCTTTGGAAAAAAGACGGGACTAATGAACACACACACAGAACCACGGGATTTTGCAAACAGTATTGAACGGCCAGCTACTGCATATAGGGAATGGAACAATAAACGATGCATGATAAATCAATACATGGGAGCACCGGGTCTTCTCTGCCTATGAATTCAGGCTGCTCCCAGATCTGCGTGTGCATTCTTTAATTTTGATGTATATACATTAGTACGTGTTTACAATGCTGATCTCTGCCAAGGGCGATCGCAAAGCCTAATGTGTTTATATAACCAAGTGCCGCAGAAATACTGACTTTAACACACACGCTGGAGAGAGCTAGAGAGCTACCTTAGTAATAGTTTGGAACCGGGAGGAGGGGGAGGAGAGGGAAAAATCCATTTGGAAACTAGTTAAATACAACTAGAAATTAAGCTGTTTAAAACCGGGGGCATGAACCGTGAGACAATAAAGGCTTTAAATGTGTATATTTATTGTTCGGGAGCCCTCAAGCATTGCAAGGGTTATTATGCAAACATTGAGAAACTTAGGAGCGACAGAACAAGGAAAAGGCACAGTGAGCTATGAAATCAAATGGCAAAGCCCAGCGCCAATCCAGCAGCCTATATTTTCACCAGCAACCTTAGAGGCATTTTCACAGCCTTCGTGTAAAATGGTGCATTCTCTCTCTTCCTGCTCTGATTTGATTATACTGACACCGATTCTATTAAACTAGGTCTGGCATATTAAAAAGTAAACATACAATATATGGGAAATAAGGTCTGTACAGTATGACAGTTGAAACCTGATCTGTGATAAAATTACAGGATGTTGAAATTACTAGTAAGCTATTTTTAACGCTTTCGCAACATTTCACCTCTAGTCACAGAGTCTAGTTGAAACACGATTACTCTAATGAAAATTATATTCACATGGCTGAAGTTAATAGTATGGGAAAACTAGGGTGATAAATGTATATTCTCAGTGACTTGCAGCTTAGATCATAGACTTTCTTATATTTTCATAATGCATGCGTTCATTTCAGTGAGATTAGCGTATTTAGCATTATCTAAACCACATTTAAAAATATGCTGAAGTAATACATGCGAGATCTAGCTTGTTTCTGTAGAGAGAAAGGAAAGAAAATGGCAGATCCTCAGATTACAATAAGAAATAAAAGCCCATGCCAAAGAACTGGAAGCTGTCGAAAACTATTTTAATAATTTAAAGTAATATTACAACTCTGCCAGATGTAGGAGGCCATGCAGCAGTTTGTAGAGTTCTCTTCCATTCTTCAGCATAGCTGCCTTAGATGATCTGTGGGCATCAGGCTAATGAGTTTTTCTTGAAAGTTCATGTGATCGTTATAGTCTGTGGAATATAGGGTTACGGAATTAAAGGACTCTACTGTGCCTTTCTTTACCATGCAGTCAGTATAGTATACATCTAATTAAATTAACCTACTTTATCCATCTTCAAATAGCATGCCTATAGGTGATGAGAGGGCATTTAAAGATTGTTTAACACTAGAGGCGACTGATGCGTGAATTAGGCAACGCATTGTTCTGGTAAACATCTAGTGCAAATGAAGTAAGCTTGTTTTAAAGAACTTGGGTTGCAGTATTTTGACAAGATCATATTTAAGATTGACTGAGTCAGTTTCCTGTATAAGCAATGCAGCAGCATTTATGCAGGAAACCTCAATAGAAAGCCTCCAGGCATTCCTCTATTGTATATTAACCTCCTCCCCCCTCCATGCACAACGTTTTACAATAGCTGAGCAACTTCTGTTTTGTTTGAAGCTGCGTCTCCAAGTGTCTATAAGATACTTTATCTAATTAGAAACACTGTATCACTGTCTCTTAAAGGTAGGCGCTCCACGGTACTGCATGCTGCGTAATCCTTGAAGGGAAAAATCAGTGGTAAGGTTTTTCTGAGGTTAACAATTGCAGTGCAATGCCTTGGATAGTTCTGAAAAACTGCAGATTGGTGCTGCAGAGAGCCAGATCCAGGCAAAGTAATAGCCTCTCGACCCAAGAAACTACCTCAAATCAAAGCGTGCGTCCAGTTCTGTGAATGGCTTTAAAAGTGTATTTTAAAAATCATGATCTAAATCCACTTCTGCTTTACCTTCTCTTAATGTGATGCTTGCTACACACCTGTAAATTATCTCCTCTGCAAATATCCATACAAAGAAAGTTTCAATTAAGATAAGTAGATTGTATAGAAACTGTTCTTTGAAGTAATGTAGTTAATAGCCTGTTTGATTTCTGCTTGTGAAAGAGTAATAACGTGTATTCAAGGCTCCATCAATCACAGAGCAGATGTAAGGCTTCAGACACTGACACCCAGGGGAAAAGAAGCAAACTCCTGCAGTGCAGGGTCTCTCTACTAATGTAAAGTAAATACTCATAAACAGATTGAATGGTGGAGGAAGACAATCCAGTCAGGACAGTTATAATCATGAAAGCAACTGCTTTCTTTATCTATCAAAGCCCGAAGCTGGGATTTGCGGAATATAAAAGAGTGACAAAGGCAGATTGGGGTGTTTATATTTCTAGTTTGTTTCGTGGTCTCATTATATAGATAAAAGGGTGTGTGTGGATGTGTGTGTGTGTGTATTGTGTGTGGATGTATTTTATATTTAATATAGCTATAATACACCCTCCCCTTTTTATCTGATTTCTTGAATAAGGCGGGAAGGCCGAGGGAGGGGGGATGTTATTCAATGGGTCTGTGAACCCTTTCGTAAAAGAACCGGAGGATTAAGTTAGCTGCTAAACCAGCAGTGAAATAATCAGGGGACCTTCATCTGTAATAACCACTGTCATAAACAGTCCGCTGTGCAGGCATGGGACCTTCCTTGGCAAGGGCAAATGCCCCGCCCTCCTTTCTCTCGCTCCACTTTTTATTTTTTATTTTTTATTTTGCAAGCGAGCTGAAGCCTTTCGACCTTGACTTCAATACTACTTTATGTTTCAGTACTTTAGTCAGCAGTTTATCTACTAATTGCTACACACCACCGCATGTGGCTTGACTCCGCAACTGCAGCGCTCTTGCGCCGGTGAACGATGCCTTGAGAAGACCCGGAGATTCGAGCTGGCTGGCTATGCACCCCCTTCTCCTCCCCCCGCACCCCTCTCCCCCCCGCTTTCCTCGCCAGCAGCCGCTTCTCTCCCGGCGACACTAAAGCTCAGACGGCAGAGAGCGAATGGCCCCGAGAGCTCTGCCCCAGGCCGGTGGGTGCGAGGGGGCAAGAGGAGAAAGGAAGAGCCGCCCGGAGTAGCCAGGCAGACCCGAGGCGCAGCGAGGCATCCCGCTGCCGTGGCTCCGTTGCGGTGCGCGGCGCTGCCCACTGGCCGAGCTGGAGCATCCGCTGCTCCCCTCTGAGGACCTCGGCCCGAGGGCCAGCCTGCGAGAGGGGAGCCTGCCAGCGCGATCCCAGCCCGCACCGGGATGCGCCCTACCCCCAGCCCAGCCTCGGAACAAATCCGGCCCTGCCCTTAGACTGGGCCGTTCCGCGCGGGAGCCTGCACAGCCCGATCCGACAGAGCCCGGGCGCGGCCAGCGAGACAGCAACAAGTCTCTGGGCGAGGGGGGCGTGAGGTTCCCCTGGCCGGAGCTTTCCTGGCGACTCCTAGCGCCCAGCGGTTGCGTGGCAGCGGGGCGCTGCGTTGGCTGCTCCGTGCGTTTGCCCTGGGTTCAATACAGAGCTTGTTGCAGCCAGGCTCCCCCCGCGCCCGGCTATTTTAAGGCCCGACTTCATGGGCGCATCGCCGCGCTCCGGCCATCCAGGAGGAGGCTTTACAAACCCGTTTTCATGGCAAGCTGTTCGCGGGGCAGAGGACACCACGCAGCGCTGGGGGCTCGGACCCTGCCATGCCCATAACAGAAAGCCCAACACTTGCCCGTTGCAAGCTCGGGAGGGCAGGAATGTCCTTATCTTTGGAGTCCGGAGGAAGCCAAGCGCACTGTTGGTGTTTATTATTAATAACCCTCTCTGTAATCCCACTTGGCTGGTTTTTAATGAATGGGCATGCCAACGAGGGCCGTGCGGCGGGGGTGTCATGGCTGGGGACCCCTTTTTAAAGTTTGAAATGTAACTCTTCTTAAGAGGCGAATTCTGCTCTCCAAGTGCTCCCCTCAAATCGCAGGAGTGCCTCTCCCTGCGCATCCATAGGCAAAACGTATCCCAGGGGTCCTCATACACCCAACACTTGGGCGCATGCTTAGCTGAGGTGTCTAATTCAATAGTTCAATGAAACTAGCCACATGCCTTAAGCACACGCCTAGGAGCTTGCAGGCTCAGATTCTGGTAAGGGCAAATGTATGACGCCTTTCATAGGAATTACAGAATCACAGAACACTAGAACTGGAAGGGACCTCACAGCAGGACCCAGTACCGTCTTGATCATCCCAGGTAGATGTCTGTCTAACCTGCTCTTAAATATCTCCAGATATAGAGATTCCACAACCTCCCTAGCAATTTATTCCAGTGTTTAACCACCCTGACAGGCAGGAAGTTTTTCCTGATGTCCAACCTAAACCTCCCTTGCTGCAAAGCCCATTGCTTTGATTATATTTGGTTTAGAAATAGTGTTCCCTGTTTAAAGTCATATGTTGTATACATGTGCCCCAAGACTTAGATACATTGTAGCTCAATGTTTGTTTATTTGTGCCAACAACTAGAACCCTGAGCATCTCAGGCTTGGATTGAAGGGCACTGCAGGAAGTGATGGGGGTGATTTTTTGTTCATGGCTCTCATGCACCCAACTCTGGCCTAAAGTCATACCTTAGCATGGTGCTAGGAGGTGCTATTCAGCTGGAAGTCCCATTCTTTCAGAGGAATCTGGGCTTCTGTCCATTTATGGGCATTAAACTATGAAGTTAGCAATGGAGGAAGGCACAAAGTGGGCTAAGGACCAGGGATGTTCTGATGCTGCTTTCTGCCTGTAACATAAGGTGTTGACAATGCTGATCATTTCTAGATTGCTGTGATGGGTAATGCAAGATAAGGAGCAATTTCTATTAGTGATGTTACATTTAGTTTATACAACTACTTGACTAGTTGATGGAATTTCTATTGACTAGTTGATTAGACAATAAGTGGGGGAGCTACAGCAGGGTTAGCTTCCAGCTTCCAGCTCTGGGAGCTAACCCCATTGTGGCTCTGCCTTTTAAATGTATTAAGAGCCAGCCCAAGACAGGAATCAGCTGTCCCAGCTCCCATTGGGTCCCTCCCATTCTGCTTCTGCTTTTTAAATGTATTAAGAGCCAGCAAGCTCTTAATACATTTAAAAAGCAAAGGTGCTGTGTCCTGGGACTGGGCGTGAACTGGGAATCTGCTGATTCCTGGCTTATACCTGGTCCCTGCTACCCCCCTGCCTCCCCAGTCCCCCACAGAAATGGTGCTGGCTTTTAAGCCAGCTCCCCCAAGCACCAGCTCCTGCTCCTTTCCCACTCTCCCCCCCCCCCCGCTGCCTCTGATCCAGGCATCAAGGGGGGGATGACTAGTCAAGGGACTAGTTGACTAGTCGCTTACATCCCTAATTTCTATATCTCAAAGAAGATAGAAGTAAAATAGGAGCATGCACCTATGCTTTCAACTAAAAGGTGTGAAATTAGGTGCAGCCCTTTGGTTCCAACTGTGTTGCCAATATGATCACAACATGCCTGCACCTATAAGATCATCCAGTTCATACTTCTCCTATGTAGCATATATTGCCTAAGCAAATTTCCCTTGTGATATTAAATAAAGATACTGAAAATTCCCAAAGCTCTTCTTGTAAAAGGAGGTGGCTGGCACAAGTGTCTTGGACTGAATTCAAAGTGGGCACATTGGTATTATGCCTACCTAAATTCCACTGTAGTTTCAGTTGGATACAATATTATTCATCCCCTGGACAGCTTTTCATCCTGTTGATGAGCCCTTGTTCCAGCTGCTGACCAGGTAGAAAGGTTTGGTTTCCAGGGATAGGTTTGGGAGAGAAAGGAACCAATGCTGACACAAGATTCCAGTGGATGAGAAGCTGGATATGAGTCAACAATGTGCCCTTGTACCAAGAAGGCTAATGGCATATTAGGGTGCAGTAGGAGAAGCATTGCCAGCAGATCTAGGGAAGTGATTATTCCCCTTTATTCAGCTCTGGTGAGGCCACATCTGGAGTATTGTGTCCAGTTCTGGGTCCCCCACTATAGAAAGGATGTGGGCGCATTGGAGAGGGTCCAGCAGAGGGCGACCAAAATGATTAGGGGGCTGGAGCACATGACCGCTGAGGAGAGGCTGAGGGATTTGGATTTGTTTAGTCTGCAGAAGAGAAGAGTGAGGGGGATTTGATAGCAGCCTTCAACTTCCTGAAGGGAGGTTCCAAAGAGGATGGAGAAAGGCTGTTCACAGTAGTGAGGGATGGCAGAACAAGGAGCAATGGTCTCAAGTTACAGTGGGAGAGGTCTAGGTTTGATATTGGGAAAAATAGTTTCACTAGGAGGATGGTGAAGCACTGGAATGGGTTACCTAGGGAGGTGGTGGAATCTCCATCCCAAGAGGTGTTCAAATCATCATCTTTGTGGTTCCCTCTAGCCCAGTGGTCTCTTTTTACCCCCAAGATCACTTTTTAAATGACAGAACAAGCCAAGATCTACCGCCCCGCCCCTTCCTTGAAGCCCCACCCTCTCTATTCTTCTCCTTTCCATCACTTGCTATCCCCAACCCTTATACTGCTGCTTTTTTCCCCCAATTCTTCTGTAGGAAGAGGTTTTTCCAACATTTGGCCTGTCTAGACTGGACCAAATGTCAGAAAACCCCCTTCTTTTGGAAGCCCCCTTATTCCTCATGGAAAGATGAATATAGGGGTGACCGAAAGAGCATGTTTGCTCTTCCACTAAAAGAAGCAGAAGAACAAATGCAACCCTGGATACAGAAGAGTTTTTCTGGGATATCTCCAGAATCCTGAAAAGCTCCTGCAGTCTAGTCGTAACCTCGCTGGGTTGACACAGGATGTGTAGGCTTTGGGGTGGGAATGAGGGATTTGGGTGTGGGAAGGGGTGAGAGGTACAAGCTCTGGGAGGAAATCTGGATGCAGGAGGAGGTGGAGAAGGGGATGCTGGCTTGGGGAGGGGGCTGCAGGCCGGGCAGTGTTGGGGTCAGATGTAGAGTTGGGATACTAAGCAAGCCACAGGCTTGTGGATGTGAGGGTGCAGGAATTTGGGTTGGAGTGTGTGAGGGGCTCAGGGCAGGGGGTTCCAGTGTATGATAGGTTCAGATGTAGGGTCTGGGAGAAAGGGGAGTGCAGGAGTGTTATGATGCTGTGGCCAGATGGGGGCTTGGCCCCAATTGGGAGTTTGTTGGCCAGGCTTCATTTTTAAATAAAATACCATGTCAAATACAAAAAGTTTCTGCATTGTCTTTATTTCTGAGAAGGGCGGGGAACCTGTTTTGAGTCAGGGGTCACTGACCCAAGAAAAGTCAGTTGGGGCCACACAAGTGAGATGCAAAAAAACCTCCTCCAAACCCCCCCCCCCCAAGCCTCACTAATGTGGCCCCAACTGTGCTGGTGGGAGCAGGGCACATGGCACCGGGGAAGGGTGTTAGTGGGTGCTTTGGCAGGGGACAGGGTGCCAGTGGAGACAGAGTTCTGCAGCTGGGGGCAGGGGAGAGGGAACAGGGTGCCAGGAGGGCAGGGGACAGGGTTCTGTGGCAGGGGGCTAGTGGGGGCAGAGAGTATCCTGCATCCACCTCCTCCCAGGATTCTCCCCCTCCCACAAGAGGGAAGCCCTGTTGCATGCCTCCTCTGAGCCCGACTCCCCCCTCCAGCGGAGTAGGGGAGGCCATAGGGCTGGGAAGCCCAGGCACACCACCCCTCAGGCCTGACCCCCCTCTCCCGTGGTGCAGGGAAGCCCATGCACGTGCCCCCTCCAGGCCCGACTCCCTCCTCCCTCAGAGAAGGGAAGTCCCAGCGCGCCACAGACTTGGGGCAAGGAAGCAGCCAGCGCATTTCCGGAACCCCTGGAAGTGACACTCAGCTGCAGGACTTTCATTCACCCTGCGGGAAGCTGCCACTACCTCCATTGCCACTCGAGGTAGGTAGTGGAGCTTCTTGTGGGTGGAGGCAAATGGGGGGCCCAGAACTCCTCGCAATTGACTGGTCAAGGCCTCGCGATCAACCAATCGATCACGATCGACTGGTTGGTGACCATGGCTCTAGCCCTTTACTTCAACAGATTTGTAACTCCATATTGCAACTCACTCACAGTCATCACCCTCCGGCTAGCTCCATGAGCATCAGGAAATGCCACATGGACTGTGGGCCAAAACAACAGGCTTTGTCCTGCGCAGATTTATCTCCAGCGGTTTGACAAAACAAAAGCCTCCTGGAATGTAACGCTTCTGCCTCTTAAAGATAATCACAACTTTCATTTGGATCGAGGCCTTTCCATAGCAAGGTGTCTTGCCCTTGCTTTCCCTGATGGCAAGGAGGATCTCCTGTGATGACCCTGGGCCCTTTGCCTAACTTGCTCTCTCCATAGCCCCAACAAGATTCAAAGACGGAAGACAGGAAGGAAGGTAAGAAAGAAGGCCTTGTTGAGCATGCACTGGATTGGGACTCTGGAGAACTGAGTTCAGTTCTCAGATCTACCATGTTTTCAGGGCAAATCATTTAATTTCTCTTTGCCACTGGTAAAATGGGGATGCTATTCTCCTTCCTCGCAGGGGGTTATGATGATGCACTAGATACTAAGGTACTGGAGGCCAAATAAGTATCTAGATGCATAGCAGCGGTCATGTTAACTTGGCCAGAACTTTGCAGCCTTTTCTCTTGTATGTGGACTTTGTCAATGTGATTCCTGTCACTGTTGTGGCAAGCCTAGATTATTGTGGTGAGTTCTGCATGGACTGGACTCTGAAACCATTTGACAATTTCATGCGATACAAAATGCCCCTGGCCACTTCAGTGGTGCCTCTCACTGGGAACATTCTGCTTTCCTTCCATCAGCGACACAGGCTTCCAGTTCAGATACTGAGAGAACTCAAAAGTGTCCTTTAATCTACAAAGCCCTCAATTGGTTGGTTCCTGCACACTTCAGTGACCCCCTCCCTCCTTCTGCGAGACCTTCGGTGGTCAGTCTAAAAGCTGTTTGGCTGAAACAGGAGGGGGCTGGAAGCAGGACACTTTCAGTGAGGGGTCCTTGAACATGGTTTCTTGCTTCCCCTGTTTTTCTAGAGATCAAGACTTTAAGGTCACACTGGAAAGCTTATGCACTTTCTCAGATTGTCAGGTTATCTGGGGAGGAGGTGAGTGGATAGGATAAGTGATAGGAACGTTTATACATGGGGATTTATTAGGGAGAATTTAATGGGGAACATTTGACTGGGCACATTTCAAGGCAGTCAAACATATACAAACATTATGTTCTCAGTTTTTTCCACATACTTCTCTCTTATGTGTACCTTAGAAGAGCACAGTGGGAGAAGCCCTCTTACTCTTGTTTGAATGGCATGTTGCTGGCACTTTTTCTACTAAAATCTGGTGCTCGTTCATAGGGAGTGTAGTCATCTTAAAGGAGTGATGACATTTCTGAAAGGGAAAGGAGATAATGCAAGTGAGAGACCTACTGGTTTTAAATACCCTTGAAAAATTGGGCATGTATGTTAATTTTAACCAACATAAACTTCTAGCCTGTGTAACTTGCATTTCTGCAGCATTTCAACCTACATAAGAACAGCCATACTGGGTCAGACCAATGGTCCATCTAGCCCCGTGTCCTGTCTGCCAACAGTGACCAATGCCAGATTCCTCAGAGGGAGTGAACACAACAGGTAATCCTCACGTGATCCCTCTCCTGCCACTCATTTCCAGACAAACAGAGGCTAGGCACACCATTCCAACTCATCTTGGCTAACAGTCACTCATGGACCTAACCTCCATGAATCTATCTAGCTCTTTTTTGAACCCTGTTAAAGTCCTAGCTTTCACTACATCTTCTGGCAAGGAGTTCCACAGGTTGACTATGTGCTGAGTGAAGAAAAAATTCCTTTTGTTCATTTCATTGCTGCCTGTTCATTTCATTTGGTGACCCCTAGGTCTTATATTGTGGGAATAAGTAAATAACCTTTCCTTATTCACTTTTTCCACACCACTCATGTTTTTATAGAGCTCTATCATATCCCCCCTTAGTCTCCTCTTTTCTAAGGTGAAAAGTCCAAGTCTTTTTAATCTGTCTTCATATGGGACCCGTTCCAAACCCATAATAATTTTTGTTGACCTTTTCTAAACCTTTTCCAATGCCAATATATATTTTGAGATGAGGTGACCACGTCTGTATGTAGTATTCTAGATGTGGACGTACCATGTTTTTATACAGAGGCAATAAGATATTTTCTGTCTTATTCTCTAGCCTGTTTTTTAATGATTCCTAACATTCTATCTGCTTTTTGACTGCTGCTGCCCACTGAGGCTAGGTCTAGACTACAGTCCTTTGTTGGAAAAAGCTACTCAAATTGTCCTCTTCCATTTATGTAGCTTTTTCCAATTGCTTTTCCGGAAAAGGCTTTTCTGCTATTTGGCCCAGTCTAGACAGAAGAGCCTCCTCTTTGGGCAGAGCCCTTATCCCTCATAGAATGAGGAATACAGGGATCCCCGAAAGAGCGTGATTGCTCTTCCGCAAAAAAAAGAGGAAGAGCAAATGCGTTCCTCTGGTATCCTGGGAAACCCCTGGGCTGTGTCTAGACTGGCAAGTTTTTCCGTAAAATCATCTGCTTTTGCGGAAAAACTTGCCAGCTGTCTACACTGGCCATTTGAATTTCCACAAGAACACTGACGATCTCATGTAAGATCGTCAGTGTTCTTGCAGAAATACTGTGCTGCTCATTTGCGCAAGAGGGCCAGTGTAAACAGCACAGTACTGTTTTCTGCAAAAAAGCCCCGATCGCGAAAATGGCAATTGGGGCTTTTTTGCAGAAAAGCACGTCTAGATTGGCCGCAGACGCTTTTCCGCAAAAAGTGCTTTTGCAGAAAAGCGTCCTGCCAATCTAGACAAGCTTTTCCGAAAATGCTTTTAACGGAAAAGTTTTCCGTTAAAAGCATTTTTGGAAAATCATGCCAGTGTAGACGTAGCCCTGCAGTATAGACATACCTTGAGTGGATGTTTTCAGAGAACTAACCACAATGACTCCAAGATGTCTCTCTTGAGTAGTTGTAGCCAATTTAGTCCCCAGTGTATTGTATGTATAGTTGGGATTATTTTTCCAACATGCATTACTTTACATTTATCAACATTAAATTTCATTTGCCAGTTTGTTACCCAATCACTTCGTTTGGTGAGTTTTTTTTGAAGCTCTTCACAGTCTGCTTTGGTCTTAACTATTTTGAGCAGTTTGGTATCATCTGCAAATGTTGCCAACTCACTGTTTACCCCTTTCTCTAGATCATTTATAAATAAATTGAATAGGATTGGTCTCAGGACAGACCCTTGGAGGACCCCACTATTTAACTCTCTCCACTCTGAAAACTAACCATTTATTCCTACCCTTTCTTCCTTTTTAACCAGTTATCAGTCCATGAAAGGACTTTCCTTCTTATCCCATAACACCCTAGGTATGTTGCACTGACCTTTGAAGATTTATTGGGGTTACTGTATATTCTCGCACAGACACACTAGCCTTAGACAATTGTTGGAAAGTATTGGGCACAAACGGGTTTTCATTTGTTTATTTGTTGTACTTCGGGCAGGTTGATCTGCTTGTTTCATTTACAATTTCTTCAAAAAGAACTAAGTCATTTGTGAGCACTGCAGAAAAAGCCCAACTCTCCATCCATGTCTGAGTTCCTCTGACTCTCTTGCATTATCTAAATGTAGCACTACAATAAGACCAGAAACTTGTTCTTACTTTTCTGTTTATTTCTCCATCAAGCCTCTCTTGTGGTGGAGCATCTGCCAGAGATCAGAACCAAGGACCAGCATCTACAAAATCTTCAGTTTTGGGGAAAGTTCGGATCCAAAATTCACAGCTGAGCCCATTTGTATAGAAGGTTAATCTGAAATAACATATTCAAACACCTTCAAATATGGGGTTGGCCCAAATGTCACAGGAGTTTTATCTTTCAGGAAGCAGACCCTTACTGGCAGACTTAACACCAAAAGTTTAATGGACTGTATTGTATTCTAATTTAAGATACACACACCTTACATGAATGCATGCATGCATGGATGAAAAATGTGAATATTCAGCATCAGAGTATTTTGCAATAGCATTTCCCCCCATAGATCCCTCTATCATTTTCTTTTCATTGCGTCAGACTCAAGAGCTGACTTTTAGAAATCAAAACGTTGAAAGCAGTGCCAAATCAAGTTTTTGGAAGGCCCTCTTAAAGGGATACCATCAGCTTGAAAAATTACACACTTCTAAGAAAATGCAATATTTACTACCAGGCCAAAGAATGATGCTCATATGTCAGGGTAACATCTAACCATTCAAGTAGTTCCAATGACTTAAATCAGGGCTACTCAACATGCGGCCTGTGGGCTACATGCAGCCCGCAGCCCATTTGTTTGTGGCCCACAGCGCAATTTGGGTTTACGTGGTGGGAGCCAAAACCAAAAAGTAGTCAATATAATGGACTTCTGTTGATACGAATTTTAGTAGTTAAACTCCTGGGCTGCCATTGTTCATGAAAAGTTCTGTCATATGGGTGGAAATTGGGTAAATATTGCATTTTATTAATATCAGCAGAACTGACTTAAATTGTGTGTTGTGTAGTTGCGTGTTGTGTAGTCTTGCCTTAATCTTTGTATTCATGCCCGTCAGTGTGAAAGAAACTATTTGCATATATTTGCACATATATTTGTATGTATATGCAACCGCACTTAAGTTGTGGATGTTGGCATGTGCTGTGAGTATCGTAGCCCCCAGGGCTTCCAAAGTCAAGTAGCCCTGATTTAAATAATAGTTACGAATAACACCACAGATAACTCCAACTGAAAGAAGTCAGTGAAAACACATGTCTGTCTTCTTCCAGTTTGTTTAGGACCAGATTGTGGCTCAGCTGGCGCTGGGCCTATACTTTTCCATCCCATTTATACCTGAATGATTGTAGCTATGTGGGAAGGGTGGAGGATACTCATAGATGGCAAAGAATGAACTGGACTGAAGTGGATTTTGGCTCTGTCACTGCAAAATGCAACTGGCATACCTGTGCTAGTATACAGGGGGATATACACTGTACTGAGACAAGACCCTGCGCAGCTAACTCCTACCTGGAGCAGCAGGGTAACTGTGAGGGAAGTTGTGATTTTCTGAGAGGATAGTGACAGTGTTTCTTTAACCAACTCTATTTGTTCTGATGACTGTAGACATCCTGTTTAAATTTAAAATGCATTTAATATTTCAAATGTGGTGTCAATAGCATCTGCCCTAGTGAGTGGAACATTTATTCCCAGTAACAAGAGAATATATACTTTTCATTGCTGTGATGGTATAAATTAGATAGATTATTTTTTCAGACCCCATACACTTAAATAGTTTGTTTATAGCAGGAATTTAGAGTCCACGTATAAACAGAAGTTGGATTTTGTCCTGCAGGCACAAGCTAAGTTTCTTTGTGTGCATATTTTGTAACCTTCACTGTCCAAAAAAAATTTGCAAACTGTTGTAATGTTCCTACATTTTCTTTTTGACATTCTGGGGCTTTTACTTAAGCTTCTCATAAAGGCTGTTTTCAAGAGACGGAGGGAGGAGAAGCTACAGTGCAATGAGTCAATAAAGTAATGCAAAACCATAAAACATAGCAACAATAACGGAAGATCTGTAGATTACATGAAGGAAATAAGATAGGGTACAGACAGCATAGTAGCTGGAACTGAATGCATAAAAGCCAAAATAAGACTTATTAAAAACCGTCAAAATTGAATAAAAACATTTAAAGTGTACATATATTAAATAGCTCTATTTTCATGGGTTACAATTAAAAATATTTGTGGTTAAGAATGTTAGGAGACAGGAAACAATTTTAAATTGAAGTCTTCTAAGCCCATTTTAATCCTTAGAATGAAATGCAGCTGAGATTCAATCCTAAGCTTTGTATGTTTGCATAAGTGGAGAGAGCAGGCTTGTTGTTTTATTTCATTTATTTATTTTCTGTTTAGAGTGTTGCTCTCCCAGGGTTTTTAATTGTGGAGGAGCTTTGTGGAAAGAGTTTGGTTTGGTAGATCAAGGAACAATTAAGCTCTGAGCACACCAGACCAGATAGAAGAGCACGATCCAAACCGTGCTGAAAGTCAATAATGCTTGTGCACTTATTTCATCAGGCTTTCGGCCCTGCGCTGTGTCATGCAATTCTTCAGATCACAACCTTAGCAAGTTGGAGCACTGAAAATTCATGAGTCAGGCTCCCCCAAAATATGTTTGTTTGTTTTTCCATGTCCTGACTTTTAAACCAGACCAGTGCTTTTAACATTCTTTTTATTGAACTCCTCATTTTTTAAACTTTCGACATCACGTTTTCTAGCTGTTCCCTGCAAACAGAAGGATTACAAATTTTCTTTTCTAAAAACCATGAATGCTGAGATTCTCATTTAGGTACAGAGGTGGGGCTTTAAGAAATCCACTGAACATTGTGACACTCGAGCTTAAATTGCGAGGAGTTGGCAACATTGCACTACTGTCGTGAAAACGAAAGTTTCTAGGACAGGCAGAGCTGTTGGATGTTCACAGTCCATAACAACAGATAAGTTGCCATTCTGATTATGTGAACCCCTTAACATGGGCTGGACCCGGAGAAGTTTAACAAACTGTTTATTCTTGTGCAAAAATTAAGTTGAGGTAATCTCCCCAGGCTAAATGAAGACCAATTTCCTACAATAGCACAAGAAAATCACTCAGCTAAAATAAAATCATGAGGTTTCCACTTGATCAGCTATTAACGAAGGTACACATCTGAGATGTTATTAATGTGGGTTCATGAGTGTTGCTCCAGAGAGACCCATTATGGGCAAAAACACAAGTGTCACCAGAGCCATAACTCAGAAAAATCAAGTCCCTAAATTACTAGCAAGAGAGATGCAGAAATACAAGTGGGGTTTCAAATGGTATCAAATAACTTTCTGTCATACCTTATTAATACCACAACAGCTCATAGAAGCAATATTATCTCAAATGTCATTAATAGTTATATAATTATGTTCATGTAATTATATTAACATTATTTTGTTCATGCAGCCTGAAAAAACGTGATTAGACAGCAGTTCTGAAATGGAGATATTCAATCAGGTATGACTTGTATACTGACTCAGAGCACAGACTGCTAGTTATGTAAAATTATGCCTTGTTATGGGTGGCATTAGTGTGGACAACTGTGAAACAGAGAAAGAGTGAAGGCCACTGAGTTCATTTTATCTTGAGCTGCATGAACTGAATTGTCATTTCAAAGCCATCACATTATCCAGTAAGCTGGCTGTTTCTGTTTCTATAACTACAGAAAACATGCTAATTTCCCTACTGAAAATAGTTGCTCTTTCACAAAACCCAGAATAAAACCTCTTCAATGGAAACAATAATAAATGTAACCAAAAGGTTTTTATTCATAGCTCACAGAAAGGAAGCTCGGCTGTTGCAGCTTTAAATATCATTGCGTTTTCTAAATGATGCACAGGAAATATGCACACCAACCATTTCACATTTCATCTCCTGTCAAATAATTTACCTCAAACCATTTTTAGTGGAAATTTACACACACACACACACACACACACACACACACACACACACACGGAGAGCTAAGAGTTGTAAATATTATCATAAGAATCCCATGCCGTATTTACTTAAGTCAGTGATCAAAACAAGTTGCTATTCTCACTATGCCAGGTTGCAGTCAGCTTAAGTAAACAAATTGTCTTCTTTCCACTTCATTTTTATTCAGAGCTAAAGTAATACTTGGATTTTTATGAATTTGATTGACCACAGAGGGAAGCATCAGTGAGGATGGTCACATGACCTTAAGTAGCAAGGCATAGATATAGAAATGGGAACAATTCTGGGAGGGAAAGATGGAATTCTTTGCTGATGGAGGTATGATCATCTGGATTCCACAGGGAGAACCCCAGGAGGGGGTTCTCATGTCCTTTTTAAGTTTGAATGTTTTTGCCACCATTTTGTGTGCTGTTGTTGACATTTTCATTTACCCCTTCATTTTGGACTATATCTTTCCTTTACATTTTTTGCTTACATCATGAAATCTGACCTAGTAATGATTATGGATGATTCACCCCTGCTATCGAATCTGCCTGTAGAGCCTTTTTACACTGCGAATGGACCTCATTGTTGAAAAAAATTGTCAGCAGTGGCATCCCCTTGACCTAGTTCCGGATGAAATTAAATACCAGTGTAGAGAGGATAGGGATATTTTCAGGTACCACTATAGACACTAAGAATGAACCTTGCTTCCACCATTATTTTCATTGTGTAAGAGCTTGCAAGAAACCACTGCTTACAATGTCTAGGTGGCAGGACTTGTACAATGCCATGTGCATTTACACAGAAAAGGGATTTTACAAACTGTGTCTGTCATAGGAGCTCAGATCTGGCTGACTTGGTGCAAGCTTTATCCCCAATGAAGACAGGAAGAGACAAATGTTGCAAGAAGCAGAATGTACGCTGGTCCTCAGTATCATTCCACAATGCAATGCCTCACATATGGAAACTATTACAAAAATTTTCTGTTCCTAGCAATGATGCTAGAGCTGGTGACATATTGTGTGTTAAAACCATTTATTAATGGCCAAAAATTCAGATTTGGGTGAAATGAAACAATTTGAGTTTGTGTTGATTTTGACAAATTGTTTTGATTGGCAAAAGAAAGAAAAATCAGAAGTGTTAAAGTGGTTCATTTCAGCATTTCCAGTTTTGGAAAGACTTTTACAGAAATCCCTAAATTTGAATTAAAAAAATTAAATTCAAAATTGAACAAACTGTTTCTTTTTGGAATGTCATTGGAGCCATGTTGGTTCCAGGAAATTAGTGAGACAGCATATGGAAAGTAATCTATCTCATTGGATCAGCTTCTGTTGGTGAGAGAGACAGCCTTTTTAAGCAACACAGAGCAGGTCTCACCACCAGAAGCAGATCCAGTAAAAGATATTACCTCACCAACCTTGTTTCTTTTTGAGTGAGCTAAAAATTTTCGACCTTTTTAGTTAACCACACATTTCAAACATTTGAGTTTCATGTTGCCCCCCTCAATTTTTTTCTTTTAGACTTTTCACTTTGGTAGATGAACAGAAAAAGTGTTTGTTTGCACAGCTTTACTGGCACAATGAGTCACGTGCTTCCGAGTCACAGATTTCACTACAGCAGGCACAATGGCTGTAGCATTGATCCCTCTTTGGTCACCAGGTGGGTGTGAACTCAATCTGCAGTACTAAAGCCTGATCCAAAGTTCATTGAAACCAATGCAAAATCCTCCTGCTGGCTTCAGAGGGCATTGGAAAGAACCTTTGCCTCTTGAGTTGAAGGACTGAATCCTCCAGCTGGTCACTGTAGAACTCTCTTTTGGGGAGCACTCAGAAGGAAACAAAGAACCACTACTTCTGTTGTGGGTTTCAGCTGGAAGGGCACGTCTACACTGCAAGATGCAGTTGAATTTAACATGATTCGATTTCTGGGCACCGGAATTTGAGAAGTTAAAGGTCTGTGTCCTCACTGCAGGGAAGAATGGAATGTACTCCAAACTGTGTCTCAGAGAGCAGGCAATATTGACTCAGAGAGCAAGGCATCATGGGTAACTTCACAGTCTGGGCTCTGCTTCCAGTGCCCACTGGGTCCAAAACTCTGGAGTGGGTAGCTAGAGGGGCTTATGTTAGCAGTGTCCCATAAAGCACTCATCTCGTCCTGCCCCACGGGTGTGAGATAAAGGGGAAGCTGTGTGCTCATGCATTAGGGTACCCTGGTTGCCCAAGCAGATGCCACAGCACCACTGGCATAGAGCCTGGTATGCAGAAAAGCATTGTCATGTTCATGTCTGTTGTGGTGCGCTGCATGGTGCTATACTCCGAGAGCGTACTCACGGCACTCCACCATGAAGAGGGCAGGTATGAAGATTGGCGTGGAATGGACATGGTACATAGGCAAGGCCTGACACTCATGCTAGTGGAGCCACCAGTCAATACTCTGGACCCAGTGCAACACCGGGTCTGACGTTGTGAGACAAGCATTATGATGCAGAGATGGAATGATCAGCAGTGGCTGCAGAATGTCCGAAAGCATAAAGCCACTCCTGGTACAGTGCACATGGCTTGCCCCTACGCTGAGGCATCTGAATTTCTGCATGAGACCCACTCTGACCATGGAGAAGCACGTGGCAATTGCCCATGGAAGCTTGCCATTCCAGTCAGGAATTAGTTCAGGGGTGGGGAAATCTACACTGGGGGCCATTGTCATACAAGTAGCCAAGGCCATCAACAACATTCTGTTATGGAGAGTCATGATTCTGGGAAACATGGACAACATAGTGGATGGCTTTGCCACCATGGGGCCATAGTTGGAACACACATCCCCATCTTGGCCCCGACTACCATGCCTCCGAGTACATGAACCATAAGGGGTACTTCTTCATGGTGCTGCAGGAGCTGGCGGATCACAAGGGCTGTTTCACCAACATCAACATGGGATGGTCAGGAAAGGTGCATGACACACTCATCTTTAGGAACTCCCGCCTCTTCAGAAAAATGCATGCCAGAACTTTTTTCTCAGACCAGACAATCAGTATCAGAGAGGTGGAAATGCCCATTGTGATCCTGGGCAACCCAGCCAACCTCTTGGTCCCCTGGCTCATGAAGCCTTACATAAGCAGCCTGGACCCCAGCAAGGAGGAGTTCAGCAACAGGCTGAGCAGGTGCAAAATGGTGGTGGAATGTGCATTTGGATGTTAAAAGGAGATGTTCAGGAGGCTCCTGACTGGTTGACCTCAGCAAATGAAACATTCCCTTTGTGGTATCGGCCTGTGTGTGCTCCATAATCTGTGGGAGAACAAGAGGGAGAGTGGGGGCTGAGTCAGAGAGTTTACCAGCACGATCAGGAGAGCACAGCAAGGGGCAGCACTAATCAGAGATAACCCAAAGGACAGTTTTTGCAAGGCCAGTTTTGAGACTCTTCCCCAGGGCTCTCCACAAGATGCCCCTGCATTCCCTGTGTTTCCCTTTAATCCCTCACCCCACTCCAGATCAAGCACTAAAAAGACCATTGTAAAGACATGAGTTTTTATTTGGGAAAAAACAACAGGAAAATGAACAAACGGGAAGGGAAGGGGGGCTCAGGAATGCAGGTGCCTCCTGCCTCCTCAGGCCCAGGAGGGCATGGCTTCCCATTGATTCCCCTCCCATGTCCTGGGGTCCCAGCAATCCCTGGGGATCCTGAAAGGGGACACCATGGGGTAGGAGGAGGCGGCACCAGCAGTGTCATTGGGGTGGGTGGTGTTCTGAGAGGTGGCCAGCAGTCAGGGAGATAAACATCATCTCATACTGCCTCACAAGCTGCTCCCTAGTGGCACTCTTCTCCTGCTGCCCCACAATCTGGTCCAGGCACTCGGCCTGGATCTCCTGAACAAGGGAGTTCATGCAGTCCATTTGCTTGAGGAACATCTCTACCCTTGTCCATTTTCACCTGCAGATCTGAGCTAGGTGGGCAGATGCTGTAGAAGGTGGAGGATACGCTGAGCTGGCTGTTGGTCGAGCTGCAAAGAAAAGTTATAAGGGCAGACATTACATGTGATACATTGTGATTTCTTAGCATACACTGAAGGTCTCTGTAAAGACAATGGAGAAGTGTTCCATGCAAGGCCAAATGTTTGCTTTAAAGCAGTTACTTACATCAGGTGACCAGACATCTCAGGGGAGCAGTGGGATGCACTCAGTCCAGAAGCAAGCAGACATGGTAAAGAGCCAGCCAGGCCAGGATCCTGCAGGTGGGAGGCATGGGGGAGGGAGAGGAGAGGGTGGCTTCCCACTGTGTCCAGCACACACAGCCTCATGGGAGACACTGCTACTTTCCCAGCCAGAGCAGAAGCCTGCAGGTGGGAAGGGGCGGCTTCCTGCATTATCTGGGGGTATGTCTACACTACCCCGCTAGTTCGAACTAGCGGGGGTAATGTAGTCATCCGCAGTTGCAAATGAAGCCTGGGATTTGAATTTCCCGGGCTTCATTTGCATGAAGCCGACCGGCGCCATTTTTAAATGCCGGCTAGTTCAGACTCCGTGCCGCGCGGCTACATGCGGCACGGAGTAGCTAGTTCGGATTAGGCTTCTAATCCGAACTAGCTGTATGCCTCGTGGAATTGAGGCACGCGACAGGCTTTGTAGAGTGGATTCATCACCTAGAAAATTGACCGTATGCGACTACAGTCAATGTAAAGTCCTAGTGTTGACCCGGCCTACGACATTATTCGTATGGAAGCACAAGAACTAATCAGCAGTGATTTATGGCAAAAGTCCATCTAGTTTGACAGTTGGCCAGTGCACTCTGTGTATTTTGCAGCCTTTTATTTGTTCATATTGGGCACTCTGTGTCTAAGGCTTTAATAGTCAAAATAAGTGCTAAGAGAACAGCTTAGCTTACAACCACTGAGTAGCACTTATTCACTCAAGTAGTCCATTGGACTTTAGTGAGACTACTCACATGAATACGCATTATAGTTGTAAAATTAGTATGTTAACAAATAGAGAGCTCCAGTTTTCAAAGGGAGGCAGATTCAGGGGTTTGGATCTCACTAGGCTACCATGTAAGCTATGACAAGCAAGGTATTGGAATGCACAAGTTTTTCTCTTTTTCCAAAGTTAATATACGTCTACTAGAAGACTACTCAGCTCCTTAACTCAATTAATTTTGGGGTTTTGGGAAATAAAATGAAAATGTCCATGCTTCACTTCAGTCGTTGTTCTGGGGATCGTGGGTTCAGTGTGCAGGCTGGCCTCGGGAGGAAGGACTCATCGGAGCAGCTTAGGCCAGAGGAGACGTGCCTCTCCATGGCAGCTGCAGTGGGCATAGCTGGGGAAGGGGTGCATGTCTAGGTTTGTCTGCTACCTGCAGTCCACAGCCAGAGTGAGGAATGCAGCAAAAGGTGCACTTTTTCCTCACTCTCTGATGAAGGGGAACAGCTAGCAATGTTCCTATACAAATTGGGGGTGGTGGTGGAGAAAGGAGATTCAGACCTCCCTGCCAGCCTTAAAAGGCATCTGGCAGGTGAGAAGCTCAGAGTTGGGGCAATCCCAGACACGGGTGGGGTGCACCCCCAGTTAGCCCCTTTCACCTGCCTTGTGATTTTTCTCTCTTTTCTGTATGGTTTTATGAGAAGAAATCCCATTCCAGGCACATCCCATTTTCCTGGTACAACCAAACCCTGACCTTGCTGTAAGTTGTGATAAGAGGAAGCTTTGTACCACATTTAGTGCTCCTATTTCTTACTGTTTAGGAGGAGTTCTTGAACAGACAAACAGATGGACTCTCTCAAATATATAGTAGATACTTAGTGAGCCACAGGGTTTCAAATATGGCTTTCCTCTTTGCCCCTTCCAAGCCATGGCAAGAAGAGATGGATAGAGCCAAACACTTACTGAAATACACCATGCTAGACTGTAATTCCAACAAGAGTCTGATGCATCTTTCTTACAAACAGGTTACCTTGGCTGAACCAGTCAATACCAGCAGGATGATAGTGTTCAACCATGGTTGGGGGGAACGGAGAGCTGTGATGACAACGAATGTCAAACATGGTTTTGTTTATAGTAAGAGACAAGGCCTAAATGTCATTTACAGTTTAAAGTACTCGTGGGCTGTTGTGATGAAGAGGTTTTCCCCCATAAAAAGGACACTCACTTGGAATCAAATACCACTTAAATATTACACACATGACTAACCTTCCTGCCTGGAGTAAATTAATTACATCAAAAATAGGAACATATGGGCCACTCTCCCATCTGCCCTTTTAAACTATATAGTCTCTGTGCTGAAAGATGAAACAAGAAAAGTCAAACATGTAAACCTAAACAGAATTGCAGTTTTCATAGAAAAATCCCAAGAGAAGATATGGAGAAGGTGGAAAAGATTGGGATTTTCCATAAGAGAAAAATCCTGGGCTGCCCTCAGTTTATATTTATCTTGTACTCAAAACCATCTCTTGAAGACCATGTTTAAGATAGCAGGATAGTGAATTCTATGTTATCGCTGGACGAATAGCCTGTGGTTCATTGCAATTGATCTGGTCAAGTATTATTTTTATTGTGAGCAAAAGCTTTAGAGTTAGTTTCTATCAATGATATATGATGATCCCCATGTGTTTGGCATGCAAGTACCTCACTGTGTATTGGTACCCGCCTAACACCCTGTGAGACAGAGTAATGCTGTTCCTCCCCTTTTACAGGCGAGGAACAGAGGACAAAGTGACTTGCCCAATGTCTCAGGAGCAGAGAACTGAACACAGCCCTCTTGAGACTCAGGATAGGGCCCTAAGCACACAACTTGATGGGAGCTTTACTTGGAAAAGGACATCAGGATCTGGCACCAGCCCCCTCAGTCACCAGGTTCTATCCTGCACATGTTGGGGAATGGACTCAATCATCTGAGTGTTCTTTCTATCCCTGACTTCTATGATCCCAACGTTAGCAGAATGATTGATTGACATTATTGTGCCTTTCACTAACCCTTAGTTAAAACCCAGCTGACATGCCTGGCTATTTTAAATAGATTTTTAAACACATCATTTACCTAATAAATACCAGAGACCATGCAGAAATAATTTTCCATTCTACTGGTTCATGTAAGCTTGTCAAATTAAACCACAGGAAGTGAAATGAAATTGATTTGTAAATCCAGCTCTGCTAAATGTGCCACACTCTCCAACTACTGTTTGACATACAAACCTCTTATACCAAGGGATCTTCTACTTCCTCTTTTGTAACATATTTCTGGTTTTATTGAAGGGGATGTTAGGCACTTTTCTGGGGACAGAAAGGTCTTTAAACTACAATCAATATGGACCCAAGTCTTGGGGGACGAAGGAATTTTTTTTAATCTTCCAGAGAGACAGATGCTCTAGCTCTTCTTGATTATACCTAACCTGATTTAAACTACCCTGGATAGCCTGAAATGATGCAGTTGCATAATCCTGTGTGCATACATTGAAAAGGAATGGCTAGAGAAGGTTTTCAAAGGGCAATGTTTAATAAGGAAATCCCTGCAGAAGAAACCTTGTTTACTGTGGTAACCTAGTGTAAAGGCATTGAATTTGTAACAGCTACATAAGGAGAGTCACAGGAAAGATTTAGGGCACATTTTTTAAAAATGACTAGTGATTTTTGAGTGATTCACATGGACTGATTTTCATGAAGTATTCATGTGTTTCATAAAGTATTTCATTTGAGTATTCACTGTCTGTAAATTAGCCCGTTAAAACATCTCAAGTTCAGCACCTAACAGCTGAGGCACTTAACTCACTAGGAACTTCGGAAAATCTGAGCATAGCCATATTTGAAATGTTATGATGGAGATGCACGGCTCCCTGCAAGAACGGCTTTGATCTATGGACAGTCACTGATCCTCACTGAAGCTAATGGGCTTGTTAACCCCCTTCCATTCAGACTCAGTGCAGGAACAATTAAATATCCTTTGTTTAGTGATTTGTTTCCATTGTTTCATCTCTGTCCTCAGACTAGATTACAGGCAGTCCCCGACTTACGTCGGATCCGCAGTAACGAACAGGGCCCTCCCTCTCCCTGGTCTCCAGCAGACCAGGGAGAGGAAGCAAAGCGGCGGAACACGCGGGCAGCGGACAGCCCAGATGCGTCTGGGCTGTCCGCTGCCCACGTGCTCCGCGGCTTTGCTCTGCTTTGCTCCCCGTCCCCCTGGTCTGGACGGGGAGCAAAGCAAAGCTGCGGAGCACGCGGGCAGCGGACAGCCCAGACGCGTCTGGGCTGTCCGCTGCCTGCGTGTTCCGCCGCTTTGCTTTGCTCCCCGTCCCCCTGGTCTGCAGACCAGGGGGACGGGGAGCAAAGCAGAGCAAAGCCGCGGAGCCTGAGGGCAGCAGGACAGCCACGGCGCGTCTGGGCTGTCCCGCTGCCCCCGTGCTCCGCAGCTTTGCTCCTGACGCCTGTGGTACAGCAGCTGGGGCGCTGCCGGTTGGTCCCGTAGCGCCGCTCTGGGCGCCACTGGACCAACCCAGCAGCACCCCAGCTGCTCTGCTCCAGGCGTCCCCAAGTCAGCCGCTGCTGAAACTGACCAGTGGCTGACTACAGGAAGCTCCTGCCCCGGGCTTCCTGGAATCAGCCGCTGATCAGTTTCAGCAGCAGCTGACTTGGGGATGCCTGGGGTTCTTAAGTTGAATCTGTATGTAAGTCAGAACTGGCGTCCAGATTCAGCCGCTGTTGAAACTGATCAGTTTCAGCGGCGGCTGAATCTGGACGCCAGTTCCGACTTACATACAGATTCAACTTAAGAACAAACCTACAGTCCCTATCTTGTACATAACCCGGGGACTGCCTGTATATGCAAAATAAGCGAGAGTGGTAGCCGGTGAGCTGTGTGTGCTGTGTGCTCAGAAGCAGTGATAAAGCTAGGAGACAAGAAGAGACCCACATGTATGTAGTGTGGTCTTGAAAACAGGCCCAGCCAGAGAGAGGTTTTGGGTAGAGTACTAACTAGCAAGGCAGGCTTGGAATTGTGAACAAGGAAACTGCATCCTCTATTGTGTTCAGAGAAAGAGGACCTTGTGTACACTTCTTGTATCATAGAATCATAGAATCATAGAATAATAGGACTGGAAGGGACCTCGAGAGGTCATCGAGTCCAGCCCCTCGCCCTCAAGGCAGGACCAAGCTCCGTCTACACCATCCCTGACAGATGTCTATCTAACCTTTTCTTAAATATCTCCAGAGAGGGAGATTCTACCACCTCCCTTGGCAATTTATTCCAATATTTGACCAGCCTGACAGTTAGCAATTTTTTCCTAATGTCCAATCTAAACCTCCCTTGCTGCACTTTAAGCCCATTACTCCTTGTCCTGTCCTCAGAAACCAAGAGGAACAAATTTTCTCCTTCCTCCTTGTGACACTCTTTTAGATATTTGAAAACCGCTATCATGTCCCCCCTTAATCTTCTTTTTTCCAAACTAAACAAGCCCAGTTCATGAAGCCTGGCTTCATAGGTCATGTTCTCTAAACCTTTAATCATTCTTGTCACTCTTCTCTGTACCCTTTCCAATTTCTCCACATCTTTCTTGAAATGTGGCGCCCAGAACTGGACACAGTACTCCAGCTGAGGCCTAACTAGTGCAGAGTAGAGCAGCAGAATGACTTCACGAGTTTTGCTTACAACACACCTGTTGATACAACCTAGAATCATATTTGCTTTTTTTGCAACAGCATCACACTGTTGACTCATATTCAACTTGTGGTCCACTATGACCCCTACATCCCTTTCCGCCATGCTCCTTCCTAGACAGTCGCTTCCCATCTTGTATGTATGGAACTGATTGTTCCTTCCTAAGTGGAGCACTTTGCATTTCTCTTTATTAAACCTCATCCTGTTTACCTCTGACCATTTCTCTAACTTGCTAAGGTCATTTTGAATTATGTCCCTATCCTCCAAAGAAGTTGCAACCCCACCCAGTTTTGTAAACACATTGGATTGCATTAAAGAAATATCCCACTCCATCATCAGCTTTTCATTGGACCTCGCAGGAGCATTCAGCAAAACCCTGAATCTCGGCTAATCTCTCAGGCCGAAAAGGGAAACAAACTTTCTTTCAGTTAAGATAAAGTGAATTTTAATGGTGAGTCAGCATGATCCTTTTAAAGCATTTTGTCTCGAGATATGTTCCATTTCCAGAGAAAGATGATCTTGTTTTGCATCCCATATTATAATTAATTATGTTGTCTATCTACTGTGGCATTCATATTTTTCCTTGTGCACTGTATTATTATATCCAGTCAGTCAGAGTCAACCCCGGTACAATGTTACCTACCAGCCCTGTGCTCTTGGGGAGCCAAGGAGTGACACTCATAGAAAACCATTCCCTTTCCCCAGGCCTCTGCTAGAATCAAAGACAAAGCAATGAAAAGGCCAGGGAAGACACACCTAAACTGCTTCAGACAAGGGTGATAGAATTAAGGAAACACCCCAGCCTCATCTGCATGGAAAACAGCACAGATAGGGTACGTCTACACTACAGCGCTAGTTCGAACTAACTTAGTTCGAATTAGTTAATTCGAACTAAGCTAGTTCGAACTAGCGCATCTAGAACTAAAAACTAGTTCGAACTAGCGTTTTGCTAGTTCGAACTAGCGCGTCCACACTGATTGGACGCAGGGGGGCATTTAAGGGCAGCTGAAACCGGTTCTGGAAGGGCATCAGGTCAGCAGTTGCTTTGGGTGGCTGCTGTCTGAGACTATCTGAGGCTCGTGCTTAAAGGGACCCCCCTGGACAGCCGGTTCTCAGCTTTTCCTGCTTGCTTGCCAACCTCGCCGAGGGACAGCAAAGCGTCGGTCTCTGTGCCCATCTGTGTCGGTGCTTCCCTTCGGGGGGGACTGCCGCAGGTGGCAACATGGAGCCACGGCTCCCCCTGCACCTTCTGGTGCACGTTCTGGACTTGCTGCTGCTGCAAGCCTGCCAGCAATGGCTCGAGGCTGCCTGGCACCACCTGGGGAACGTCAGCCCCCTGCCTCTCCGCCTGGCCGCCCTGGGGGCCGTGGAGGAGCCGCGGCGGCGCCCTGGCACTGGCGTGCCCCGCCGCATCTGGCGTCTGGACACCAGCAGCGACTGGTGGGACCGCATCGTCCTGGAGCGCTGGGACGACCGACAGTGGACCCAGAACTTTAGGATGAGGAGGGACACCTTCCTGGAGCTCTGCGAGTGGCTCGCCCCTGCCCTGCAAAGAAGGGACACTCGCATGAGACCCGCCATCCCCCTCCAGAAGCGGGTGGCCATCACCCTATGGACGCTCTCCACGCCGGACAGCTACCGATCCGTTGGGAACCAGTTCAGCGTGGGGAGATCCACTGTTGGAGCACTGCTCATGCAGGTACGGCGCTCGTCGGCCACCGAGCCGGGGGGGAGGGGGGCTGCGAGGAGGGGATGGGCCGCCCCAGGGACAAAGGGGGGGGCGGGAGGAGGCGAAAGCGCCCCGCACCGGAGGGGTCGGGCTGTCCCGGCCGTACTACACGCCGCCAGGTGGGTTGCTTCCGGGAGTGGGGCACTACCAGGGCACGCACGCTCCCAGCCACCCGGGCGCCCCACTGATTGGCGCTTTGCTGTGTCTCTCTCCGCAGGTGGTCAAGGCCATCAACCGGGTGCTGCTCCGCAGGGTGGTCCACCTCGCCGACCCGGACGCCGTCATCCGGGGATTCGGCGCCCTCGGCTTCCCCAACTGCGGGGGGGCCATCGACGGGACGCACATCCCCATCCGTGCCCCGGAACACCAGGCGTCCCGTTACGTGAACCGCAAGGGGTACTTCTCCATCATCCTGCAGGCCGTGTGTGACCACCGGGGACATAAATGTGGGCTGGTCCGGCAAAGCACACGACGCACGGGTGTACCGGAACTCCTCCGTGTGCCAGCGGCTGCAGGACGGGACCTTCTTCCCCGACCGCCACATCAGGGTCGGGGACGTGGACATGCCCGTCTGCCTGGTGGGGGATGCCGCCTACCCACTGCAGCCGTGGCTCATGAAGCCCTACACGGGGCACCTCAATCCCTCCCGCCAGGCCTTCAATGCCAGGTTGACCAGGGCCCGCATCGTGGTGGAGGGGGCCTTCGGGCAACTGAAAGCCCGCTTTCGATGCCTCCTCACACGTCTGGACCTGGCCGAGCACAACATCCCTCCCGTGGTGGCGGCATGTTGTGTGCTCCACAATTTGTGTGAGCGGAAGGGGGAGGCTTTCCTGCCAACCTGGATGGCTGAGGCTGACCGCATGGCTGGACACTATGGTCAGCCCCGCACCGCTGCCATCCGGGAAGCCCAGCGGGGGGCCATCCGGATCCGGGAAGCCCTGCGGGAGAGCGTCCAGGTGGAGGAGGAGGAGGACTGACCTCTCCCTGCATGCCCCACCGGGGCCTTCTTCCACCCTACCTCCTCCCTTCCCCTTTCCCCTCCCTACCTACTGTCAAATAAAGACACCTGTTTTTCAAACAAAAACATCTGTTTATTTCACAGAACTGGGGTGGGGGGAGGGAGGAATGAAGGTGGGAGAAGGGAGGGGGAAACCTGGGACGAGGGAGCTGGAAGGGGAGGGGAGGGAAGGGAGGAAGGGAAAGGAAAGCTCAGGGGTGGGAGTCCGGCTGCCTCTCCCGTCTCGCCACACTGCGGGTCCGGGGGCGTCGGTGGGAAATGGTTGTGGGGGGTGCAGAGGGGACAGGGGGTGTGGAGGAAGCAGGAGCGGAAGCAGGAGCGGAAGCAGGAGGAGCAGGGGGAGCAGGGGGAGCAAGAGGGGGAGCAAGAGGGGGAGCAGGGGGAGGAGGAAATGGAAAGCGGTCCAGCAGGCTCTGGAGGTGGCCTCACAGGGCACGGCCCTGCTCCTCCAGGGCCTCCAGACTCCTCCGGTGCAGCCTGAGGTCCTCCTGGACCCAGTGGTCCTGGAGACGGAGCTGTCGGTCCAGGAACCGGAGATGCCGCCTCTGGTAGTCCTCCTGGTTCCTGGCTGTCCTGCTTGCCCGGGCGCGGGCGGCTGCTGCAGGCGGTGTGGTGCGCCCTGCAGGCCCCGGTGCTGCAGCTGTGGTGCAAGAAGACCAGCGGTCAATTTCCCCAGGGGCCCAGGTGTGTGAAACCCAGCTCCCCTCTGCAAGGCCAGGGCCCCTGCAGGATCCCCAGCTGCTGCTCCGTGGTGGGCAAGGCCCAGGCGCACGGTCCCAGGGCTCCCTCTTGCCCCAGCCCCCCGTACACATAAGGGGAACACGAGGGTACTCACAGGTGGACGCCTCCCCGGCCTCTGACAATGCAGGCGAGCGGGTCTGTGGCGTGCCTCGGGGGTCCCGGGTCCTGGGCAGGCTGGCAGCAGGCTCCTGGCTCTCAGAGCCCTCTTCCTCCTCCTCCGTGTCCAGGAGCGGTCCCTCTGCCCCAGGGTCAATCACGTCCCGGGGGGCAGGGACGGCATGAGGCCCCAGGATGCGGTCCAGGGCGTGGAAGTGGGGGCAGGCCTCCGGGTCGGCCCCTGGCAGGCAAGCCCGGGAGTAGGACTGCCGCAAGTCTTTAATCTTGCAGCGCACATGCTCCCGGCTGCGCTGGTGGCCCCTGGCGGCCAGGCTGGCAGCCATGCGTCCGTAGACGGCCGCGTTCCGGTGGCTAGTGCGGAGATCGTGGACATTGGAGGCTTCCCCCCAAACCTCGATGAGGTCCACGATCTCCGCACTTGACCAGGCGGGCGCCCGCCTTTTGCGCCCCCGGGCAGTCTCCTGGGAGCCGCCAGGCTGGTCGTGGGGAGCAGTGGAGGGCTGGGAGCCCTCGGATGGCTGGCTCATCGTGTAGCAGGTGCAGGCTGTGCAGGCACGGGTGCTTGCAGCCTTGCAACTGGCACAAAGTGAGTAGCCAGCCCGTGGCCCTTTAAGGGCTCCGGGGCCGGGAGGGGGGCAATAGAGTTTCCCTGGTGTTGGCCAGAGTGGCCACCAGGGAAACCTGGGAAGCCTTAGCCTCCCACTAGTTCGAACTAAAGGGCTACACAGCCCTTAGTTCGAACTAGCTAGTTTGAACTAGGCGTTAGTCCTCGTAAAATGAGGTTTACCTAGTTCGAACTAAGCGCTCCGTTAGTTCGAATTAAGTTCGAACTAACGGAGTGCTAGTGTAGCGCCTAGGAAAGTTAGTTCGAACTAACGTCCGTTAGTTCGAACTAACTTTCTAGTGTAGACATACCCATAGACATCTCCATTAGCATACAGAATGGAGACCAACTCTTCCAAAGCAGGAAACGCACTGAACTATGGGATACCAAAAACAGAGAAGCAGTGCCTGTTGGGAAATCTCTACTCCAGATGCTAATAAACCCAGGCCTGCTCAACCCCAGATTAGTCATTATCTGACCAATTCTAGTAATGGATCCTATTGACATCCAAAATACTGAAACTGCCTAGTTGCATTGTGAGGTGTTCAAGGAACATCACCTATAGCCAGGTGTGATCAGTCTCTATTGTCTCGCCTGTTTACCCATAAACAAATCCAGTGTTCTCTTTGAACTATTGTCCTATCCCTATAAAAACTCCTACCCTTGTCCAAGAAAAACTGTTCTGATACCTGGATTTAAACTGAATCAGTTCCATTGAGACTTCTTCATCTCCTGTCTGATCGTGCTGGGGGTTCTGCTCCGCTTGTCTCCTGCTCTCTGGACCCCCAGCTCCCATCACCATCTGGGAATCCCAATCAGTGCAAGCTCCACGGAGTGGTGAGGTCTCTCTCTCTCTCTGTGTCTCTCTTCCCCCTACCCCACCCCACCCCAAGCATAGCCTCCTGACTCTGCCCTATGTAAACTGTTAATATGGCTAGCTAGCCCTAACATTTGTGATCAGTTTCAATTTAGAGTTAACATTTTAACTGTTAGATTTAATATTGTAACTGTTTTGTGTGTTTGGTTCCCTATACATATAATAAATAACTTTGTTAAGCTGGTTGCCTCTCTCTCTTTCTTTCTTTCGCTCATTCTTCCTCAAGGGGTGCTGTTTTGGCTTCCCCATTCACTCTGCAACAACGCTTCTTGTACCCAAGCTAAAGATCCCTGTAGTGCCCAAAATCCTGTGGGCATGTCTACACTAGCTCATTAATTTGAGCTAGGTAGGCAAATCAGGCTACCAGAGTTGCAAATGAAGCCCAGAATTTAAATATCCTGGGCTTTATTTGCATGTTCCTGTCCGGCCGCCATTTTAAAATCCCCCTTAGTTCGAACAAACTGCCCGTGGCTACATGCGGCAGTTTAAAGTTAATCCGAACTAAATCCTTAGTTCAGATTAACTGTTACTCCTCGTGGAATGAGGTGTAACAGTTAATCCGAACTAAGGACTTAGTTTGGATTAACTTTAAACTGCCGCGTGTAGCCGTGGGCAGTTCATTTGAACTAAGGGGGATTTAAAAATGGCGGCCCGATGGAAACATGCAAATAAAGCCCAGGATAGTTAAATCCCAGGCTTCATTTGCAACTCTGGTTGCCTGATTTGCCTACCTAGCTCAAATTAACAAGCTAGTGTAGACATACCCTATGGGGTTTGCTCATCGTGTGGTTTACCTGAGAATGATTGTGGTGTGAAAGTGGGGATAGGGAAAAGCTGAACCTGGGGGTTTATGAGGATGGGAGCTTAAAGTGCTGTATAATCCAGCCCACTGAGTCCAAAGACTCATGAGGGTGCAGTGTGGCATTGCTGTTAAAACTCAGCCTGCTGAGTCCAGGGATATATATGGGGTCATCTTGGGAGTGCTGATTACCCAGTCTTCTCAGGCATGCTCTGTTAGTGGGGGTGAGTGTCTGTGTGTGTTGGGGAAGAACCCCATCCTGAGGAACCTAGTTCCTGCAGGGGAGCTCCAGTGGGAGGGGGAATTGGCAGCAGGGAGAATTCAGCTCCATAAGGGTACGTCTAAACTACATAGCTCCGTTGACGGAGCCATGTAGATTTGTTTATTTGGCAAAGGGAAATGAAGCCGTGATTTAAATAATCGCGGCTTCATTTAAATTTACATGGCTGCCGCACTGAGCCGACAAACAGCTGATCAGCTGTTTGTCGGCTCAGCGCGCTCGTCTGGACGCTCCCCTGCCGACATGAAAGCCCTTTATCAACATCCCCTGTAAACCTCATCCTACGCGGCATAAGGGGGATGTCGATAAAGGGCTTTCAGGTCAGCGCGGAGCGTCCAGACTAGCGCGCTGAGCCGACAAACAGCTGATCAGCTGTTTGTCGGCTCAGCGTGGCAGCCATGTAAATTTAAATCGCGGCTTCATTTCCCTTTGCCTATCTGTCTAATCTACACGCCTCCATCGACAGAGGCATGTAGTCTAGACACACCCTAAGAGAGCTCAGGTAAGCACAAGCAGCACACTGATAGAATTGTTAACCTCCCCCCAGTCCAATAAGAGTAACCCCAATAAATGAGCATACCCCAGAGTATTGGGCAAATCTGGTAACAACAACTACATTCTCCTACACTCTAGAGTCAGTAGAATCACACTAGGGAGGAGCTTGGCCAAATATTTTTAACATTTCCCTCACTTCTGGAATACTGGTACATTTCCCGGTCGTGAGGAAGAAAGAAATTCCATAGAGGACATTCATCAATTTCAAGGCATTCATTGTTTAAAAAAAATCAAAACCTTTCAGGGAAAATATATTTATTTATGATTAATGTTCATAATTTACCTTTTAAAGTTTAACCCAGACCAAATTTATCCTTGCAAACTGTACGTCTTGACAGGTGGTGTCACAACTATGGGAGACTTTTCTCCCAACAGATGGCCTGATCTCATACTCATCAAAGTAAATGGTAACATTTCCATTGATTGTAATGTGAGCTGGACCAGGTCCATGGGCAGCAAGGTTCTTCTGACACTTTTTCAATCTACTTTCTGTTTTCTAAGGGGAACAGTGCAGTAAATTTAATTTGATTTCACTTTGTAGCATTTATCTGGATGATACTGGGATTGTTAGATTTTAGATTATTTAAAACTAACACACTGCAGAACGGCCATCTTAATGTAACCCTTCTGCCAGGTAGTGCCAGCAGCAACCAGGGTCGGGTTCAATATCATCTCACACGGAACCGACTCGAACCCCCACCCAGTAGTCCGGGAAATTCACACACCCCAGGCGCCTCTCACAGGCAATGCTTTCCCACTCACAAACACAGAGTCTGAGTGTAGAAAAGAAACTTTTAATGAAAGAGAGAGAAAAGTCACATGACATTAACTTGGGAAAATGCTACAGAGTTCATAACCCCCCTCCCACGAGTAACCATCCCAGCTCAAAAGGACTGAGCAATGTCTTTTGCCTCTCAGGCTCACTAGTCCAACAGTGTCAGGGTTCCATTCACTTACCCAAACTTTCTCCGTACCCCACTTCAAACCCCCCACTTACAGCTCTGTCCAGTCAGTGCAGACCCTGACACAATATCCTGATGACTCCACTCCTTGAGCCTGAGGCCATGCCACCTTTGAGCTGCTCCTGTGGTCCTCTTGCCACTGTTCCTACAACCGCCCGCCGGTCGCTCTCGCCAGCTGCTCCACTGGCTATCTGCCACCGCGCCTACAGGCTGCCTGCTGGTTGCTCCCACCAGCCGCTCCACTGGCCGCCTGCCGCCGCACCTACCGGCCTCCTGCCAGTCCTTCCTGCCAGCCGCTTGCCGCTGCTCCTACCGGCCTCCTGCTCGTCGTGCCCACCAGCCACTCCACTGGCTGCAAGGGGTCTGGCTCCAGGCCAAACCAGTGACTTCAGCTCTTAGTGATTTCAACTCTTTAGCCACCACCTGCGCTGGCAAACGATTCCAGCTCCCACTGGACTAGCAAAAAGACTCCTGCTGGGGTCTGCTTTAGGTCTGTCCTTAAAACAAGGAGGAAAGAGGCAGGTTGCACCAGTCTTACAACTCACACCTGGCAGGCATGAGCAGGCTGACTCAAGCCATTTCCCCCTAGCTCAGAACACTCAACTCTGGAACAGAGAGGCTTGTTCATCTGAGACCTCTTACAATGATGGTGTCTCTCCTGCAAGCACTGGTGTCATATTTTACAGTTCCCAAATGTAGGGGTAGCATGATTTGTGACCCCCACAGCAGCCCAAATTAGTTACAATACATCACATTCCATTCCAACAACTGATCCTCCGTCAGCCCTGGCTGAATTGGATTTATATAGCCACACCCCAAATTCCTTCCCCCTCCTGGCATGAGCTGTATTTACATATCAACAGTTAACAGTTAATTATCTTGCAGAGCTAAACAATTTGGCTATTCTACACTGGCGGGTTATTGCACAAGAACGGCCGTTCTTCTGGAAAGCATCCACACTGCCCAACGGCTCTTGCGCAAGAAGATTTAGGCTATGTCTACATTGGCGGCTTATTGTGCAAGAAGGGCTGTTCTTCCGCAGAGCGTCCACACTGCCCGCCTGTTCTTGCGCAAGAAGATTTACAGTAAAGCGCAGTCAGAGAGGGCTTCTTGCGCAAGAGCTATGCTCTTTTGTAACAGGTGTAAGTCCTCTTGATGTTCTTGTGCAAGAAGCTGCCAGTGTAGACATAGCCCTACAGTATGGCATGGTAAGAGAGGGCTTCTTGCGCTAGAGCTATGCTCTATTTTAACAGGTGTAAGCCCTCTTGCGCAAGAGGGCAGTGTGGATGCTTGGCAGGGGTTTCTTGTGCAAGAAAGCCCTATGGCTAAAATGGCCATCAGAGCTTTCTTGCACAAGAAAGCATCCATACTACCATGGATGCTCTTGTGCAAAAGCACAGCTGGCACATGGCAGTGTGGACGTGTTCTTGCACAAGAACCCTTCTTCTTGCGCAAGAAGACGCCACTGTAGACATAGCCCTGGAGTGAGCATACCCATCCCCAGGGCAGCTCTCTCCTTTTAGCTGGCTGATAGCAAGTAGCAGTTTAAGCCCTGCTTACATTGACATAGAAACCACTGATGTTGCACTTTTATCACTCTTATGGCTTAGAAGGCAAAAACCCTAGGCTATATTTACACTGTAGGCTTCTTGCGCAAGAACTGTTTTGCACTAGAGTTCTTGTGCAAATGATCTTGTGCAAGAGTGCATCCACACTGCCATGTGCTTTTGCGCAAGAGATGTGCTTTTGTGAAAAAGCGTCCATGACAGTGTGGATGCTTTCTTGCACAAGAAAGCTCTAATGGCCATTTTAGCCATAGAGGTTTCTTGCACACGAAACCCTTGTTGCCCATCCACACGGCCTTCTTGCACAAGAGCTCTTGTGCAAGAGGGCTTATTCCTCATGGGGAGAGGAATAATTCTTGCGCAAGAAGCCCTTTGTTCTGATGCTTTACTGTAAATTTACTTGCAAGGACCCGTGTGCAGTGTAGACGATCCGCAAGTTTTTGTGCAAGAGCAGTTGTTCTTGTGCAAAAAGCCTGCAGTGTAGACGTAGCCCTAGTGTAGAGGCAGTTGGACCAGCAAAAAAGGTCCTTTATTGGCATAGTTTACTCCCTGTGGAGAACTGGTTTAAGCTACTGGTAAAAATTCTCTGCAGAGGGAGCTTACTGAGATATTTCTACCACTAGATCTCTGTTGACAAACCCTTTCAAGTGTCTTGAGGAGCTTTTGGGTGTTCTATTTAATTCAGGATCCAATTAATAGTTTTGCCCTGACCGACATCCTTTACCTATTGTATAACATTATTGATTAATCAAAGTTAATGCTCACAGCCCCTGCTTGATGCATAATGCTTTGGTATTTGCCTGCATCTAAGTATTTACTACTTTATTGATATGCTATTTATTTCTTTGTTGAATAGTGCTAGATGTTTAATTATGTAAAACAAAGGTGTAAACACAGTGGCTGCGTCTAGACTGGCAAGTTTTTCCACAAAAGCGTGTGCTTTTGTGGAAAAACTTGCCAGCTGTCTACACTGGTCGCTTGAATTTGCGCAAGAACACTGATGATCTAATGTAAGATTGTCAGTGTTCTTCTGCAAATACTAATGCTGCTCCCGTTCGGGGAAAAAGCCCTCTTGCGCAAATGTATTTTTGGCGAAAATGGCGATCGGGGCTTTCTTGTGCAAAACCGCGTCTAGATTGGCACAGACGCTTTTCCACAAAAAGTGCTTTTGCGCAAAAGCATCCATGCCAATCTAGATGCTCTTTTCTACAAATGCTTTTAACGGAAAAACTTTTCCGTTAAAAGCATTTATGGAAAATCATGCCAGTCTAGACGTAGCCAGTGGCTAAAAGCTACCAGAAGATCTGCATAAAGCTAATATCTAACAATATACTTTTTTAAAAAGTCAAATTTCAATAAAGCATGGAGAGAAATGGTAAAGGCAACTATGTGTTATCGAGATACTGAGGCCTCTGCCACATTCAGACTGATTTGAAATCTGTTTGAAAAGCAAAAGGCTGTTTACTTATTTGAGATTGTGGATATGTACAAGCAAGGCCCTTACCTATTATTCGGTGCCTTGAGTAACTAAGTCAAACAGGAGTATCAGCAAACTTACTGGTTGCTCATAGAAAGACAACCAGGAACATTAGCTCCCAACAAACCTTATCTTTCACAAAATCCAGATGCCAGTACCCCACTCATGCTGATTAGTATCTTACTCCACAAAAGAGCTGTTGAAACTGTTTTTGAATAGAAAATTGGATTTTGATTAAACCCTTCATTTTGTGAAGAGTGTCTGCTTTCCTCAGAAAATTTCTATGTTTAATTGAAAAAAAAATTTTTTTTTTGCTCAGAACTGGCTTTGGACCAATCACTGTTGGTTTTTCAAAAAAAAAAAAAATCAAAGAACTGTAAGCTCTTACTGTCTACTTTGTACAGTGTCTAGCACCATAGGGCCCCATTCTTCATAGGCCATTAGGACCTGCCATAAACTTGGTTATTAAATGGAAAAACACTCAAGCAAATTCGAATGACAACGGGGAAGCAGGTTCTGCAACTGAAAGCCCTTCATGGAGTTTGCTCTTTTACCAGATGACTCCCTTTTAAACTCAGTGGAGTTTGGCACAAATACCGCAGCTGATGTGAATTAATTATGGCAGATGGGCAGAGGGAGAAACTGATCTCTAAATCAGGCAGCTCCTAAGCCATTTAGGTTTTTTTCTGGATGAGACAAAGCACTTGAGTTTAGGTCAAATTGAACTAATATGTGCTAACAAAGCCAGTAACTAAAACAGAGGGAAACATTTTGTAGCTTGATTTTAGCTGGCTGAGTCACAGACTAGGATAGACTAGAACTTGGACCAGCTAACTTCAGCTACAGATTCCCCTGCATCTAGGTTCGGAAAAAAGGTTGTGGTTAAGTCATACTTAGTTAGCATGTTTTATATGCACCCAGACTAAACTCAATCACTTTTCCTAGCCAAGACAAAACCTCAGGGATCATAGATCAAAAATCAACATATTAAAATGCACCCAGCAGTCAATAGGCAGACAGTTTAAGGTTTAAGATTTATTGTATCTTTTAATAATCCTTTGGCGTTTACAACATTTTTAGAGAGCCCCCATACATTTCACAAATGTGCTATAAAACAATCCTAGCCTTAAAACAAAGCAGTATCCTCATGACCTCAATTGACCCTTACAGATCCAGCACACAACTATAACACATCAGAAATATCCCTCCAGATCTCAACAGCCATCAAATAACTTCCACCTCCAACCCCCACCAAGGCACTTTCCCAGGAAAAGCATGGGAGACGAGATAACACTTACCACATTTGCTTGATATTCATCTTTTCGTTGCTACTAACTTAGGATGTCCCCTTACATAGATTTTTATAGATCTTCTCCATGCACAACAGGGGTGTTTGAGAGAATAAATACATGAGAGACTGAAGTTCTCAGATACTACAGCATAGAAGTACATAAGACAAATAGGCTGCCAAATACCCAAGCTGCCTCTGGACACCTTGCAGTAGTAGTGATCTCCAATGTGACTACAGTGCTGTCTCCCTGTGCTGAAGCAGAATAGCCAAAGTACCGTTGTTAGGAATCAGCAGTGAGGTACAAGTACATACCATAGCACTGAGCTCTGGAGGAGCAATGTTATCAATGAAATGACCGAACACCTGCTGACTGGACTACATCTGGGGGTGCACCTTCTAACAGTGCTGTGACAGACATTTTATACTCTTGGCCCTAACACAATTGTGTCTCTCCCCATTTAGCTGATTATTATTTATTCTACAGTAATGCCACTAGTCCTTATCAAGGGGACTTTATTGTGCTATACAAACAGGGTTGGTTTGGGGGGCAGCAGGCAAGCAAGCAGGTGGGATCTTGGGTATCAGTTCTTCTGGGAGACACTGAACTGCTGCCCCCACTTTTTTGTTGTTGCTCTGCTCCTTGGGGGATGCTTTTTTTTGTAAATGTGGACTTTAATTTTTTAAATACAAAGGAGTTCAAACTAGTCCTGCAAAGAGTGTGCGTAAGAGAGGTTTATGAAAAATGTGAGTGGAAACAGTGATTGGTACAATGATTTTGTTATAACTCTCTAAAGATTTATACATAATAAAGGATTTAGGGAAATTACCTTCTGGGATCATGGTGGGGAGCTCAGCCATGGCTCTGAGCTCCCTCAGCTGGCTCTCCTACTGCTGCTCTGCCTGCTCAGCAAGGCCAGGACCGGGTGAGTGTGGGCAGGGCTTCTGGCCAGCGGGGTCAGGCCCGGGCTGCTTCTCGTACCATTCCCCCAATCCTGCTGCACTGTCACCAGTCCCCCGCCGCCCATCACCCCACAACACAGTGCTCTCCCATCCCCCTTACACAGCGGTTCTCAAACTTTTTGACCCACCTGGCTCAATGCAAACCTTCCCATGGACCACCAGCTGCTAATGGAAACTCGCTGTTAAATACATAATTACACCCGAGCTATTTTGCTGGTGCTGCAGCTAGGGAGAACAGTTTAATTCAACCAGTAAGAAAGGAAATATTAAATTATTAAACAGACTAAGCGCTTTAACTTTCTCATGTTCGTTTATCAAACTTCATTTTAAATAAAGTAAAATATTAATTTATGTCAAACACAAAAGATTCCTGTGTTTTCTTTATATATGGCAGAGGTAGAGAGCCTTTTATGGATTGCTTGGGGTCTGACCCACAGGCAAAGTGAGAAGCAAAAAAAAAAAAAACCCCAAAGAAAAAAAAAACCCCTCAACTGATGTGGCCCCTAATTGATGCACTTCACTCCTCTGGCACTCCAGCACCACTGGGGGAGGGGGAGGAACAGGGTGGATTGGTGTCTGGGTACAAGTGGGTGGGGGCCATTTAATTGCCTTTGCGCCCCACGCTGGTCTCAGGCACTGCCTCCTGCTGCTCCCATTGGCCAGATTCTAGTCAAAGGGAGCAGCAGGGCAAACCTTGAGGCAGCATATCTGTGTGGTGCTGTACCCTCAGCCATGGGAGGGGGAGTGCTTCTTCCCCATGAGCCAGATTGTGCAGTGAGACTCAGGTCTTTCTCTCTTCCCCACCCCTAGCTGGGAGCTGGCACTGGCCTCCAACCTTCCAGGGGGTGAAGGGAGGGCGAAGCTTTAGCTCCAGTGCCGGTTTCCTGCTGCGGGAGGAAGAGGGGTTGAGCTCGAGCTGTGGAGCCCCCTCGCGCTTACTCGGGGGGATATGGGTAGCTCATTTGCACTCTTTGCATATACCTCTCCTGTATACTGGCTTGAGTGTGTGCCAGAAATGTTTTTGACCTTCCTGGCAAAATGCCTAGGGCTGCATTATTAAAGAGACAATCCCTAGCTGTTAAGGGATTAACTAGCTGTTAAACTCCAGCCACATGTGGAAAGCACCAGTTCTGGTGTTTGACTTGTGGGCTGAAAGGAAGAGTGACAACTGCATGTTTAACTCATAAAGATGGCAGTGGAGTAGAGCAGAAGATAGGAGGAAATGAGAGAGCAAAGATGAAGGGACAGAAGGAATAGCAAGTGGAGAAAAGAATGGTAAGAGGAGGATTTCTTCTCTTTGGTTTTATCCTTCCCACTAGGCCCAATATTTATTCTACCCATAGTTTTCTCACCTTTCCTTCTATATACGTTCCCCATGTTTGGCTAATGAAATGTAGCTCTTTCTCCGTCTCCTGGGATACCAAGCAGACCATAGGAGGAGTAGGATCTGTTCTATACATGGAGCTTCAAAAACCCTTTCAACAAAGAGAGACAACTATGGTGGGATTTTCTAGGGTTCCTAGGAGACTCTTAATGGGGATCTCTATGGGAATCAGGTACCTAAGTGTTTTAGGCTATTTTAAAAATCCCAGACTATATCCAAACTCTGGGAGCATCTCAGCTATTGCTTTACAGGTGGAATATAGTGAAAGAAAGTTTACTGGGTTTTGGGACCTTTAAAAAAAGGGAGAATAAAAGGGCAGCTTCTGAGTGCTAACATTCTCTACAAGGAATCCCAAGACTGTCAATAGCCCTGTTCATAGCACCCCTGAATACTCAATGCCTGCTAGGCTAGCAGGATCTGGTCCCTGAATAGGAGATTCCAGAGAACCACCAGCTAGGGAAAACTTTACGCAAGTAAACAATCTGTTTACAGTGAAGGTAACAAATGACTCCAAAGGAGACTCAGTGACTAGAATTTTCAAAAGCATCTTTTAAGATGTCAGAGCTGAATGGCAATACCCTACTCTCTTTTTTACAGTAGGGCTAGCATCTTTGTCCTCTTCTGTGTTTAATCCCATGAGACAGGTCTTCCAACCTACAAAAAGTTTAGTGTGGAATGGGACACTCTGTCTGGTGTTTACATGTTCTTTAGGTACCCCACATGTGCAGAGTAAATTAGAAATCTGTAAGACCATAACATGTGAATTTGTTGCTCAGAAACAATCATCTTGTTCAGTCCCCTCTTCCCCAAAATAAACTGTTTCTATTAAGTTTCACCTTTCCCCACAATATTAATAGCTGAGTTGCTTGCTAGAGCTATTACTCCTTTGGCTCTGACTGTCACAGCTTTGTGCATGTATGCTTCCTGTGAATGTGTTACCTCCCCAGTACCACAAACTCTGATGTGACCGTATGTGCAACAGATAACCTATCAAACCAGAAATATTGGGTTTGGTGGTGGTGGAGGAGGGAGAGGAAGTAGTTGTTGCTTTTTAAAGTTAAAAAAGTATGTGGGTGTGGCTTGAATTGCTTCACAGACTTAGATGTAAATAGCTGAAGAGATATTTCCACTCACCTCTGTACTGATATTTGATCGTTTGTAAACTACAGTAGACTGAAATGGTCCAAACATAATCTGAAACAAAGGGAAAATTGCTTGGTTTCAGCTTTCATTATGCACTTAAGGCTGCCAAGGTTCATTAGAAAGTTTACTAAGTTTCTTGGATTTTCCTACAGATATAGGCCCAGTTCCATCCCTAGACGTAGGACAGCATCTGTCTCCTAATTGACATCTTGTAAAATTTATGATGGCTTAAAGTTCTACTGTGAAATCAGGGAAAATGTGTCCATTTTGACAGAGTTTTGAGTTTAAAACCTAAAACCGAAAGGAGAATGAGGGGATACAAATCTCTGCGGGGACCAAATCCCAGGGGAACAGGCCTAGGAACCCCAGAGAAGCAAAGCTGCTGAATTTCAGCCAAGTCTCACTAACACAAAATGAGACCACTGGGACTCAGAGACTCCTTTTTAATGGGAATATTATTCCCTTCACATGTTTTTACATGGCAAAGATTTAATTTCTCTCAGGTGGTCAGGGACTTTAGGCAACTTCTTTTGTAGATGAAGGTACACTCCCACAAGGTCTTGGTTATAAGGCAACCCCTCCTGCAGCAGGCTGCTGGTGAATCAGCACATAGTTTCCCCTTCCATAGTTCCCAGTATGTTCACAACAGCTCACTTGCCTTAATAATTCTCCTCTTTGGAGCTAATTTATTACCAAAATACAGATTAAATAATCCTCAACACAGGAAGTCTCAAACAAAGTCCATTTCCTTCACCTGCTGGAGATAGTCCTTGTCACCCTGATCTTCACAACAGGTGTCCTCACCAGCCTCTCTGCTGGCAGCCCTTCCAGATCATATTATGGTGTCTTCTGCCACATTGAGGCTCTGCTAAGACAGACACCCCATCTCTCCCAGGTAAAGGAGAACTCCACTCTTTCTCCACATCCTTCCTCACTCCTGAAGTTCTCTCATTGTTCTCCTGCAGCCAGCTCTGGCATGAAGGTATCCTCAGGTAAGCTCCTTCAATCCCACCCCTCCAATCTTCAACACTCCATTCCAGGGCTGTGGCCTTCCAGTAAGATATCACCACTCTCACCTGCTCTTATCCTGGATGACTCAGTCTGTACTTTAACTAGGGATAGAACAGTATAGGTCAGTGGTCCCCAACCTTTTTGAGTGGTGGGCGCCATGTGGTGGTGCCAGGCCACCCAGGGATAGGGCTGCACATGAGCAGCGTGACCACGGCGGGGCCGTGCATGTGTTGCGCACCCAGGGCAGGGGCCGCACATGCACCGTGCTCCCGGGGGTGGCAC